>NW_009597082.1:0-4324 GCF_000690535.1 Cariama cristata
AGGCCTTGCTGAAGTCCAGGTAGACCACCCTTTACACATTTATCCATGATTATCCATTCCAAAATAGCCCAAAATTACAAAAATATAGCCAAGCATGGACTCACTGTTACAGGACTACCACAGTACATTTCCCACTCTTGGGATTTAATTTATGAGGATTTACATGGGTCATTATACTATTTGGGGTGGTAGTAAGAGTTTGGAGGACACCTGAAAGCCAGGTTTGTTGGCAGATGATGTTAGCGAAGGGCCACCTGAAGCTGTGCCCATTCTACAGCCCCTTCCTGCCCTGCTCTCCAGCCAGCCATACCACTCACTGCTCCCGGACCCATCAACACAGCTGTTCCCGAGACTGCTCTACAGAGCAGATCAGAATCTGATCTGCCTTTTAACCAACACCAGAGAGTTTTTTACCAGCTCCTGCTCCTCACCACCCCTCATCCATGGTAGGGCAGTCAGCTGCAATGGTCTCAGATGCTGCATTGTCCCATAAACATTTCTGGGGTATTTCTAAAATGGTCTCACAAAGAGGAAAAACATTAATATAACTTAATTCTTAGCACAATGACAATTGTGCAAGTGGAGCAAATATTTATTTTCTAATGAGTGGGTTGTTATGGAAACAGCTGCAAGATGCTGTTTGCTTCAACATGCTGTGCCAAGATGTAGGTGCCGTGAGGCACTCCATGGTTTGACAGCGTGGCCCCGCAACAGCGGGCTCAAGCCAGGCAGCCCTCGGCACCCAGTGAGAGCAGCACCCAACAGGAGGTTTGCATGCACTGAAACAGGTTGTTCGTGAAGCGAATGGGGAAAGCAGCACTAATTCCCAGAAAGCTGCTGCAATTTACGCTAGAGCAGTTCTGACCTACTTTGTTTGTAAGTAGCAAGTTATCTCGTTAATTTGCTCAAAATAGCAGATCATTCTGTATGAAGAGATGAAAAACAAAATCCATCATTTCCACTGAGGGGAGAAACACTCAAAATGAAACAATTCAGTGCTTGTCACCACAGCTGTATTTTCTTCTCCGAGGTAATAAACAGATGACCGGTAGATATTTAGTTACACGTTCATGCAATGATAATAACTGAAGTCAGCAACCCTCCACAAGGTGCACATGGGAGAGGTTGGTGCCTGCAAAAACCCACATCCCGCGTTGGACCTGTTGAAGCTGAGCTGAGTGGTCCTTGTCCCACACATGGCCACAGGATCCTCCCTCAGCGGAGGGCAGAACAGCAATCTTCGGTGACTTCTAAAAGGGCCGTTACCCACATTTTGGTAACTAGGTTGGTCTACAAGCATTATCCCCCTTGTTATGAAACTTAAATAGACTTGATAAAAAGCAAACAAGAAAATCCAATAAACTCTAACTCTATAACTTTCTCATTTTGCTCATAACAAATAATTCCTTGATCTTTTCTGTATGACAAAAAAATTGCTTTGCCTCTGTAATTGCAATTAATTTTGTTTTCAGGTTTATATCATTACTGTATCCGTATATTAACCACAGTGCATACATACAATGAGCATGTTCAGCTAGTATTCAGATGGAGGAGTGGGAGAATTCCTTTTGAAAAAAAAAAATCAATATTTCATTCCAATTATAAAAGAAACCAAATCTTCAAACAGTGGAGTACAACATAGCTACCCTAGAGAATAGAGATTTGGTTTTCTGACCAGCAGTAACAGTTTGTAATTGAACAGCTGCAGAAAAGAGAGGAAACAAACATACCAACAAATTAGTTTTCAAGCTTATGTTCACAGAAAATTTTCTACTCTATTGTGCTTTTGATCACAACGTGATAAACAGTGTTTCTCACTTACTTCTGTGATCTTCTACAAAACACATTAGAATGGTCTATAGAAGTTTAATCTATTATATTGTATAATCTCTCACTCATAGGAGCAAATTAAGCACATAGTCCAAGTATTTGAAGAATTGAATTCTATTCACAACTGTTAGGAGTGTTACAGCCCATGTATTACTTCATTTATTAAACAGGTACTATCCTTTTTGAAAGATCTCTACTATGTTCTGATTAAAGAACGGTATTTCTTTAAGTGCCTCGGTCATTATTAGTATTGTAAACAAGGTACCAGTCAAAAGGACAAAGCAAAATTTTAGTCATATCTATTTTAAACATAGAAACTCTATTTGTATATTTTCAGAGAGAATGGAGGGCTACATCATAAAATATGAATTTAATTTATATATGTGTATGTGCATCTATGTATATTGGTATAGTCTTCTGCTGAAGTCATAAATGTTTTAATGCATCGCCTGTGTTTGTTCATTTCCTACTTTCAGGGAAGGAAGGAAAAGAAGGTTCTTTACTGCAGTACAAAGAAAGATGTTCTAATACCAAAAGATCCAATTAAAATAATAGGGCCATTTATTTCAGTAGGATTTCACACGTACAAGAGAAATGCTAACCCTTGGGAGAGTGTTCTCAGCTCATTTAACAATATATGTTTCCTCTGATATGAAAACTTTAGCTTTTGCATTATAACATCATTGCTAACAAGGCACACGCATATATCTCCTAAGTAGACAGAAATGCGAATGTGGGAAGAATTATAATAGTTCTTTATCCATAATGCACTCATCTCAAAATATACATGCATCTGTTTTGTACTCACACTGAGTAGCTTTTTCCTCTCCACACATTTAGTGTACACACTCAAGAAAAGCTCTGTACTCTGAAAGACAATAAAAAGATTAGTAAAGAACTAAGAGACACCAGTCAGGAAAAAAGCTATGAAGGGAAACAAAAAGGAAGGATTTGTATTCCAGACCCATGACTGCCAAAACATTTTAAAGGGTAGCTTGCATACAGCTTTATTCCACCAGTCAAAAAAACCCCAATCCACTCCCAGAGTAAAGTGTACCCTGGGCCATGCTTGGCAGCCTGGGGTGGTGAGCAGCAGCAGGGAGGTGGGTCAGGGCTGTGCAGTGCCAGTAGGCTCCCTGGCCTCTGTCACTAGCCCAAGGCATGGTACCACATCTGAAACTCGCAACTCAGGAGATGCTGCCTTTGTGGTGAACATCTGGGCAGAGGTGTCTGGATGGCTGTAAAACAGAAAGGCTAAAATTATTGGATCATTCAAAGTGTACTTCACGTTTTTGAGTATCTAAAAAAATAAAAATCTAACCAGAGATGAGCTTTGCAAGGTACAACTGGTTTTATGGGTCAGTTAAAGCTATTCAGGACTGAGATCTGATGTCTGTCAACGATTTTTAACACCTAGGCATTTTAACATTACAGTTAACTCATATTATAAATTTCCCTGTTTATACTAGCATTTCATTTTCTCCATTTGTAACAGAAAGCTCAAAATCAACCAGTCAAGCCATTAACGAGGGAAGATTTATTTTTGTAGATCACTTTCCACCAACTGCCGGCGCACAAATATTTATACCTAACCATGAGGACAAATACAGCACTAAGATTTGAAAGACCAAATCCCTAAAGGAATTAAGGTAATAATCTCAAATTACAGATACAGTCCTACAGTCAAAATGTCAAAATTATGTCCATCCAATTCAGGATGGAAACATGAATGATGTGATTAGGCATTTCATAAAGCATACATAAGGGACAGACCTCTAGGAAAAAGTTGGCCTCTGAGTACTTTTTTCTACATTACAGTACTTGTAAGCCTAGAACTAAAACTTACACATGCCTTGTATATTTGATTGACTCCATAAGGTTTTCATCTAAATTCAAACTATAACTGTGTTTAGGTATATTTGAACATTTTATTGCATTTAGTTATGAGATATGAATTTTTCCTGAGAGAATCTGGGGCACACAACATTGCCAGATCATTCTAAACAAGTTAATTCTGAAATGGGCTTGAATCAATAACACAAAAAAGGCAGCAAAGCCAATTTTTACGGTAGTCACGGTTGCAAAAAATAATATCAAGACAGTCAGGTTGAAAGCTCCCTGCATCACAAATATAATTTGCAACAACTCTAAGCACAAAGAGGAAGTAGATAGATAGGGGGGAAGATATAGATAAAAACAAATGATAGATACATAGGACAAAAGGAACTGGTGGTAAAGAAAGAATGCAGAGTAACTGCCATCCAATATAGTGTGAAAAAAAAAAAACAACAAACAAGTACACCACATAAGTAATTCAAGGTAAACAGAATGCTTTTCTTTCATTTAGGCTTTAAAACTGTTACAAAAAGGCTCTCTTTTCACTTTATCTGTAAGTCATAGACAGATAGGGGATGAATGTATAAATAAGTATGTCGCTGCAATACTTGGCTTCTAACGAAAATGGATTTTTAATGATCCAAAAAGCTACATTTCT
>NW_009597082.1:4359-7063 GCF_000690535.1 Cariama cristata
AAGTAGGTACAGCAAATGTACTTGTTTTCCATGTCCTTCACAAAATCCCAGGACGACTGAGCTTCCAAGCACTGTAAAAACCAAAGTTGCCATAATGTAGAGCAGATACAGAGAAGCTGCACGTCTTTCACTGTTTTTATTGAACTTTCAGAGCTCCGTGACACTGCTGCGCCTTTTCCCATGGCAGACCCCGGTACAGGTTACCTTGCACTCCACATGCATAAATAAAGAAGGTTGCGCAGTAACATGTCTTCCTGTTGTTCTCTGCCTCAAGGACGCTTGTTAAAAGCGCGCTGTTCCTCCCAGTCCCCAAAGCAGGTACATTGTGTTGAAGTGCTCCATGTAAAACTATGAGCACACAGATACTGAAGGATTTAGTCTGCAAATAAAGAAGAGTCACAAGGGGGAGAGAGGCCACTGCAATCCGTATCCTTTCTGCTGTCTGGGCACAAAGAGTTCTTTCTTTCTAATGTCAAAGTTCCTATTTCAGTCAGTATTAAACAAAATCACACTGAAAAATATAAACAAAAATCACACTGAAAAATATGTAATAATATACCAGCTGGTATAAATAACATTTTTTCTGTTTGCTTATGCAGGCAATAATATTTTTCTAGACTTCAGCATCATCCAAGAATAAAGGAACATTTTCCTTACTTTATATCCATCCATGAAATTTCATCTACAAATATTTCTTTTAAGGTAGGTCCATAGATTGGGAAACTGTAATATAGTTGTCATAAAATCAAGATAGCATTTAAAATGGGCTGGGACTCCTGTATTCACTTCATGTTCAATGCTTCTCAGGTAAGATTTGTGCAACATAGGTTACCTGGAGGAAAAAAACCTCCATGTCTATTTCCTGTGTTAGCATTTTTACTACTTCTTTCAACTATTAGAAGACATAGAAAGAATCGAAAACAACACTGATGAAAAAGATAAAGACTGTGAGGTGCTACACAATTAGTTAACAAATGCTCCCATCCACTTAATGAGTCAAAGGGATACAGCCTTATGAATGGCTCTACAGAAACAGAATTAAATGATGTCTTCATCCCCTTTACTTTTTCTTTAAAAAATATAAAGACACCAAGAAAAAAAAAAAAGAAATCCCATTTGTAAGGCACTCCCAAACTCATGTTTTCTTCCATTTTATCTGCTGTCCTTTCTCAGACTGTCTGCCAAGTAATATTTACCAAATGTCTCTCCTTTCTTCATTTAAATCAGTTCAAAAGCTGCACCTGTTTCATGAGACCTATGTGTGCTTCTGACAGCTGGTATTTGAGAAAAAACAAGTCAAAGTACTTAAAAATCCTAACTAACTGCTTTAAACTGGAATCAAGAAAGACAATGCTAAGATTAGCTCTGCTAGTACAAGACACCAGCAAAGCACATGGATGTACCCCGGGGACACAGGAGATAGACACATGGTGCCCAGTCTGGGAAGGGTACCACAGGAGCACAGAGGTGTGTCGGATAACTGAGAAGTTTCCAGACCCTCTGAGGCCCTAAGGCCAGGCCAGAGCCCGCCCCAGAGCAGCGAGTGCCCTCTCCCCAGCTGCATCTGGGAAGGATGCGCAGGATGGGCACAAACTGCTGCTGGAGACACTGGGCCACAGCACAGATGCTGCAGGAGGCTGCAGCAGCGGGGCAGAGGCAGGCAAGGGGCACCAGCCTGACCTGCACCCAGTCGAGGGCAAGCACCAGCGGCATGGGGGCAGCTGGCAGCTCCTCAGCAGCACCACTGACAGCTGGCCTGCCTAGGGCTTCGTATCCCCTCTTTGAGTTTTTCTGGTGTCTTAACAAAGATTTCGCCGTCGGGCATGTGTAATATCTCTCTAACACTCAGTTAAAGGTGAGCAGTTATGCATTATTTTTGTAGCCGTACTCCAGGAAACTTAGTATCTTTGAAGCTCTGTCCCATGTCATCAAATATGGTTGAAATGCAGCAATGCATTCAACAGTCAATGAGTGTCCTGAAGATACCAACGTGGCTATATCTGCCTCATTCCTCTAGAAAACCAGGCAAAAAATCCCTGCAAGACTGCCACAAAAGGTCAAGCTTCAGAAAGCTACAGCACTCAAAGTCAGAGTTCATTTTAAACAGCAAAACGTAACAGGCCAGTTAAGAAAAGAGCTTCACAACCCAGGAACAGCCACTGTGGACAACAGCAAGAGGATGCAGCCAAAGCCAAGGCACAGACAGCTAAAGCCACTTGCCAAAGTACAGATTCACTCCAAGCTTCACTTAAACTAAAATTGTTATCAGTGCTTCTATATGACACAGGGGAGGGACTAGATTTGCCCTAAAAGGGTGGACCAGTCTCTTTTACATTCATTTGCTAACATACAACTTAAAGTATTTTATATAGCACTTCTGTTGTTTCATTTCACATAGCAATTCTTCCAGACTATCCAGATAAGAGACAATTGCACAAGGGCAAGTAAGTCTTGTTAGAAAGCATCCCAAATAAGGGGGGAGATAACATCCAACTTATCTCTAAAATACATAGAAAACATCACAAGTCTGTGCGTTATGTATGCTGAGGTGTTCTGCCTGGGATTCTTTAAACAGAATTTGTGGAGGAAGAAACTGAAGCTTTTCCAGGTCTTTGAGGTAGGTTCCTTCAATACTGCCATTCCCGTATTTCCAATTACATTTTTTTTCCTGGCCTCACATAGAATCATAGAATCATTATAGTTG
>NW_009597083.1:0-248 GCF_000690535.1 Cariama cristata
AATATAAATATATTATAAAATTGAGAGGGACATAGAGGGTTTTTGATTGGGTTGTTTTGGAGCTTTCTTGGTAAGTGCAGTTACGCGGGCAGAGTCTGAGAATTTTTTTTATTTTTTTTTTCCTGCTGGAATGACCTTGCAGTAGCACTTCATCTTGCAGTCAAGGGAAGGTGGGTTTATCCCTTGGCTGCTGGGCCCAGGAGAGCCCCAGCAGATGCTCTGGGTACTGGTCAGGAGGAATTGCTGGG
>NW_009597083.1:279-17133 GCF_000690535.1 Cariama cristata
CGAATGGCAGCCACCAGTGTCAGCAGAGACCCGTCGTACTTGAAGTGGTTTCATGGACTACAGGAAGGGTGATCAAGAATGAAGAGATCATCCAAGAATCATTTAGATGTAGAGAATTCCTCCTGGTTAAACAAATATCCTGCTGAGTTTCTCCTGGAAAAGGATTTGATGTGTAAGGCTGTATCTTTTCCAGATTATGAGGGGTGGGATGCAAGAGAGAGAAACTTCTATTTCTACAAACTTAGAAAGCATGTGGGCCTCAAACTCTTTTCCCAGTTGGAAAGTTTGCTGTTAAGAAAAGGAAATAGATTTTTATAAGCAGTATTTAATTTAAGCATTTGGCTAATTCTTCTGCTGCAAAGGTTTTAGGTCAAAGTCTGATTCATTGACGTGGACCTGTAATAAAAGGGATTAGGAGAGGAAGTAGACTCTGAAGTTAGGAAAACACTGTAGTTTCTCGTCTACTAACCATTTTTTTCCTACCCATCAAATGTATATTTGACCTATGTTTCTAATTTAAGTGTTGTAGAGAAACTTACTCCTGCACGCCTGCCTTTGCTCTTTTTCTGCCCATTGTCGTCTGTTCTGCCATGGGTGTGTTTGATTTTGCTCTTTCAGGAAGGGATCCTGATCTTTCCATATTTGGAGAAGTTTCTGGACATGACATTGTTGTACAGATGGTGTGAATTTATACATTTATTCCATTAGGCTAGAGAATGGAAAATGGATGGTTTATTATTCTTATTACTCATTAAAAATATTTGTTAAAATAGCACCCTGTTCACAGTGGGATGTTCTGCAGTAATGCAGGCGCTGGGGGAAGCCATAGCCAGTACCTTCCTTCTGTTGCTACGTGTATGTGTATTTGCATAGGTGTGTGTGTCTTCATGCAGGATTCCTATGGGGGTCACTCTGGGGATCCATCTGCAAACTTTTCTTCTGGCAGTAAGGTCCGTCTCCCTTTGTCCTTGCAATCTCCCTGTTGTGTGTGTGTCACCCCCAACTCCTGGCAGGTCCCGCTATCCACTGCCCTGCTCTCTCCCAGCCTCCAAAAGCTTCCCTTCCCCCCCTTGTTGGTACTCTCATTGCTAGATCCTAGAGACCCGGTGGTCGTCAAGCTAATAATATCACTTGCAATATCCCATAATATCATGACTGGTAATTGTGAGTGCTTTTCCTAGCTGTGTTCATAAAGCAGCTACAAAAAGAGACTATCAGAGGAGACAGGTCTGCATCCTGCCTGGGCTCTGTTACTGTGGAGCTGTGATGGATTTACTGCTTTCATAAATGCAGCAAACGACATTGCCAAAGCCGGTGGTTTATCTGGGGCCACCCATGTGCTACGCAAAAAATAGCTCATCCTCGGAGAAAAGAATGAGGTGGGTTTTTTCCCAAGAGTTTGCAGTAATTACTTTGGGAATAATGGTATTGCTCAAAAGAAAGAGAGATGCTTTTTGTTCTGTGAAAAAATGGAGATAAGAACGTGGGGAGGTTAGATGCGACAAGTCCTCAGGCTGGCTGCAGGGCCGGGCAGTGAGGGCCGGCAGGCAGCCGTGGGGCTGCAGCCCAGACCGTGCTCTGGAGAGGGGGGAGTGCATTACTGGGAGGTCAGTAATTAGTCAGGGGGGACTTTCCCAGTAGATTGAGGGTGTCCTGGGAGGTCACTGAATAGGGAGGAAACAAGGGGCTTGGCAGTGCAGAGGACCTCATCGTTTTTCTCCCAGTTTTTACCATGTAATTCATGCTTTGCTCTGTAAAGCATTGTGATATAGTTTGTATACATTATGTAAAATAAGTTGTATTCTATTATATTGAAGAAATAAGAATATAAAATAAAGTCAAAGGATGGAGTAAAGTAGCTGTGTGGTAACTGGACCCCCAGTCCCTGGTTGCACTGCTTGTCCCGTTCCATAAGGCTGCAAAGCCTCTGGGGCAAAGACTGCGGTTGCAGGTCTCTGCCATCCCTGGAATGATTTAGGCATTTTCCACACGAAGATACGATGTTAAATACAGTCTGTCCTGAATGAAAAGGGAAGCACAGATCAAATTCTGTCACATATTGCTCACCAGTAAAGCCTGTCTCCAAGATCTCAGGTTTTCCTGCTGTTTGTGGTACTGTGCAGCTCTTGTGTCTCCAGAGTTTTAAGAAGAAATTTTTAACTGTGCTTCAGTTTTTTGAGGCTGGAAAAGCTCTATTATTGCTCCAGGCACAACAGGTATGTGAGCCTTTGAGGGGTACTACATGTTGGTAATGGCGCAGTGTGTGGCCATTTGTAATCTAGGGAAAGCAAACCCCCAAATCTCCAGGGTTTGTATGGGAGGGAGGCTGGGAGGACAGTGAGGATGGCTACGAGCACTTCAGACAGGCAGCTTGCTATTGCAGTAGGTGGAATCTGCCAAAAAATGCCAAGATCAATCTTTTATGGGAGCAAAGATGTCACTGTGAGCTGCCCAACACCAGGGTGAGACCCTGCTTCTGCAGTTCATCCCCGAGACATGAATTGCAGCCTCAACCCTTATCACCTGGCATGCGTTGCAGGAGACCCAGCCTCCAAAGGCAGTCGGGAGGAAGAGCCGTAAATCCCAGCGGCTCCCAAGCACGGCTGCCGGCTCAGAGGAGTTGGACTTTTGGCTCTGTGAGGGCTACCAAGGAGGTCGGTGCAGGGGGACTGTCGGCACAAATCCTTCTGCTCTGTGGGAATTTCCCCCTTCAGCAACTGCTGCTCTTTTTAACCAGAAGATTAACGGAAGGGGGGCCATGGAAAGGGCCGGAGTGCCAGGTATTAGTTCATTAGTCTCCAAGCAAGCATCCAGTGAGTCACCAGCACCGCTTCCTGCGCGCTGACGCTGTGCTTGGAGCTCTTCCAGCGCCGGGCGACCCGGCCCAGCCCTGCAAAGGCTGGGAACTTGCAGGACCAAATCATCGCATGCTGTGACTGCAGGCTGTTAATGCTATAAAGTAAAAACTAATCTAGATTAATTACACTGCACATGTTACTCATCTATAATCCTGCTCCTTGGCCTGTCTCCCTCCCAGCACAGCTCCCTGTTGGTGTCGTTGACTCCCTTTGGGTTTCTCCATTTCTTCCAAGGGGTGGGAAGAAGGTGTCTGCCAGTGGTAGCAGTGTGCCTCCTCTGTCTGTTCTGGTGGGGCAGACCCTTATCTGTGTACATGGAGACATGAATAGCTGGTCAGAGCTGTCAGTCAGCTTTGACAGGTCACCAGCCACAGCAAGGGCTTGTGATGCCAGTGAGGTGCTGCAGCGCAGCAGGGCGAGCGGCTGGAGGTGCTCCTAGTGTCTGACACCCAAAGCAGTGGCCCTGCGAGGGGATGCACGCAGGATGCGTCTACTTCCATGGTTTTACAAAAATTTGCTGTTACATCCTACAGAAATGGGTTGAAAATTAAATTCAACCATGCAGGGAATCAGCATGTAGCTGCTACTGCTTCTTACTCAGAAACAGAGCGTTGTGTCAAACCAGTTGTCTTCCTCGCATAAAAGCAATGGTGCTTATGTGCAAAGTCGTGTGCTGGCACGGGCCTGGCTGGTGCTGGCCGCAGCGCTTTGGGGTTAGCCAGCCCTTCACTGTGCTGCAAGAGTCGGGAGGGGAGCAGGAGAGCTGGAGCAAAATGCCAGAATTTCTCATTACTAAAACACATATCACAGCTGCGGTGCTGCCCCAGGGCCAGGGAAGAGAAACCCCGACCACAGGTCCAGAGCAGGAGGGCTGGGGGCATCCCAGGTGGCCCCTGCAGTTGGGGTCCCAGCACAGGGTTTGTTTAGCAGCGGGTGAGGGGTTTGAGCTCGGAGGGACCCACAGCAGCTGCGACTGAGCTGCTGTCTGTCCTGCTCTACCTGTAGTGATGCTCAGCTCTGGCAAATTTATTGTTACGATAGGCACTAGGAAATTAAAAGGTGTCAGCTCGACAGATATGTGCGTAGGATAAGGTCTGGCTGCTGTCTGGAGCCTGTGGCAACGTTCCCGATGACTTGAGTGGGAGAAGCACCAAGACCCTGATCTCCTGAGATGACGAAGAGCCAAGACTTGCTAAATCCAGACAAACTAAGCTGTACTTTTGTTTAGCTGTGAGTTGTTTCGGGCAAGAGATTTTGAAAGGATCTTTGTACCTCACGGAGGATTGTTGCACTTTCATGTGATGCCAGTGGGATCAGCAGATGCTCCGGTGTTGTCGTGGGGTGAAGTGCCCAGAGGTCTCCAGCCCCCTCAGGAGGAGCAGTGGGTTATAGTCATCAGCCGTGTATTTTCCAAAATGTTCTAAACTATTTTCTGCTGCAGTCACTTCCAGCAGATGTTTTAAATGTGGCGACCACTCACTCTTTTTCCAGGCCTTGTTTTTCTCTCCTCTTCACCTGTTTGAACGTTGCTTCCACAGGGGAGTGGACCAGGAACGTCGGACCACTGAGCTGGAATTTTTTTCCTTTTATTTTTTTGATTTTTCTTTTTAAACAACTGCATTTTTAAAGGACATGTTTATAAGTATGGACCTTATTTTCAAAACAAAACATACCACTAACTTTGCCAACAGCTGTTACAAAAGAGAGCCCAGACTGGAGACCTTTCTCATCCATAACCCTGACCCTGTCCCTGCCAAAGCGGCTGTCGGTGCAGAGGACTTTGTTCTCAGGGTAGGTACAGGAGAGGCTCGTGACCACTGCAGAGCTATAAACGGCTGTGTTTTGAACCGCTTGTTTTAGCCTGGTGTCCCTACGCAAGCTGGGCCCTAGCTTGAGCAGTCACTTGACTTGAAATTGGTGAAAATGCTGAACCCCTGGGGAGCAAAGGACCCCCTTGGGAGAAGCTCCCAGGGACGCCATTAGCAGGGAAGGGAGCTGGCGGTAGTTGGGGTGGTGAGGGCCAACATGGAGCAGCCAGATGGTGCTGGGTATCTTGGCATAACCGGGTGCTGGGGATGTTCCCTGACACCAGTTGCAGAGGAGGTCTCTGCTCCTGGTCCCCGCATGGGGTCAAGATCTTCCACCAACTCAATCATCCCCAGCACCACTCTTCCTTGAGAAAACATGCAATTTCCTAAAGGGTTTAAATAATATAATTTGGGGAATCTGTTTCACCAAGACAACATGCAGACCCTGTCAGCACCCAAATCCCTTCACCCCACGCCCGCTCCCCAGCAAGCGCCAGCCTTGCCTGTGCATGCCGGGAGGTCGCGGATGTGCCTGGTGTTCACTGGCAAAAATAAAACACGTGCACGGGTATGTTTTCAGTGGCACTTTGTGGATCTGCTTTAAATTATGGCACAGGGTCAGCTATGTTTAAATGGACTCAGAGGTGAGACTGAAGAAATGAGGCTTAAAATTCAAAGCAGCCCAACCTGTCCCGCTGTGGTGTAACTGTCTGAGTAACTCGCTGGCACCGAGCCATCACCCTGGCTCCTGGGAGAGGTGCTTTAAAACCTCCTCACGTGGGCAGTTCAAATGATGTGCACATGGGGGAAAAGAAAATAGTGTTTAATTGACGCGCTGCACATGTATATATGTTTTTAGGATAAACAAAACAGATTGGGCAAATATTTATTTCTGCCCCTACTGCTACAAAGCAAACTTTCCCACAGTTTTTGACAGAGATAATCTGTTTTTTAGCCACGATAGTGAATTTGTAATGACAAGTTTTCATTTTGAATGTTTCAGGATTTCCTGATTGGTTCTCATGCAATTATTTTGATTAACAATGAGGTTTTCAGACCAACTTGAAAGGCTCTTGGAGGCTTAGGAAGAACCTGGCAGTCTGTTACTCCTCGCTCACTGGGATTATTTTCCACAGCTTTCTAGCACTTGAACCAAATTCTTTGGAAATCAAAGAAAATTGCATCTTAGAAACATTTCATATCTCCACTCCTTCTGAGAAGCGTTTCTTTACGTTTAGAAAAATGCTTGTTCCCATATCAAAAAATCAGAGGCTGTAATAAGAATAAAAACCCAACATATCTTTTTTTTAATGAAAAGGTGTATTTTTAAGAAAAAGACGAATGGTTTAGATGGTCATTTCTGTGAGAAGGCAACATCTGAAAAGAGAAACTGAGAAGTATTCAGGGTGTTTCTGATTAACAAGGAAATGAGATCTCGAACTAGGAACCTATGGATGTTTCATTTATAAACATAGGAGGTGGCTTAAGAAATTAGGAAAAAAATCCGTTAGTGTTGTTTGCTCAGATTTCATTGTTCTATTCTTGTAATTTATTTTTTTTTTTACTTTTTTTTTTTTTTTAAAGATGATGTGGAAATCTCAGACTAGCTTTAGAGTGTGCATGCCAGCAGATGCCCCCCACACTGCCTGTCTGTACCCGAGCTGATGGCATCTTTCTGCAGATGGGAACAGTCCTCTGGAGCTCCCATTCCCCCCAGAAAATGCCACCAAGGGCAGGTTACCATAAGAAAAAGTGATGTATAATGTGCTTGGACCTAGTGTACCCTGGGTAGGGTCCAAATCAGCTGGGACTGCACCTCCTTGAACGGCCCCCCGCAATGCCCGCAGCCCCCTGGGCTCCTTCTCATGCGGAGGTGAAAAATAGGAGACTTTGCTTCTGCTCCCAAGAGATGTGTGGGGAGGTAACCCAAACTCTCCATTTTCAGCTGAGAAATCACCAGCGTTTAATGCAGCTGCTTAATTAACATCAGCAAGGGCTAAGGCCGGGGTGGGCTGGGCACTGGAGCTGCCTTGGGCCGGTGCCGGGTGGAGCGCGGGGTCCCGCAGGGTGGTGGCACGGCTCTGTGCTGCCCACCCCGGCACCCTCCCTGGCCACTGGCACCTCCATCCCTCACTTAACTGTAGGGGAAGATGGAAGGTTGATGTCAACCAGGTGAACCTAAACGTTTGTGGTGTAATGCGGTGAGACAGCTGCTGGGACAGGTCCTGCATTCACTATTCATGTCCTAGATTAATTTGTCACCTTGTAAGAATTTAAATATAACAGTGGATTTAGGCATCATAGTGGCAGAACCCGGTAAGGACTGAGAAGGGTGGTTTTGATACAAGTGGAGAAGCCTGCAAATGAAAAAAAAAAACGGTTTTAGCTTTCTGTGAAAGTGAAGCTTTCTGAGTTCAAACAATTACACAACCAAACCATCCAAGTTTAGTAAATGTATTAGTTAAAGGTAAGTATGTTTAGCAGCGTATTTTCTTTCACACCGTGGAAAGCAGAAACATAAGCCGTGTCTGGTGTGATCTCCATATAGATGGGTTTGAAATGCTGGCTCCATTCTGAAACATCATGGCTTTTACGGCGGACTGTTTAAAAGTATGTTATTGCTGCTAATATTATGTGTATGTATTTTAAAAGTAATTTCCCTGGACTCCAATAAAATGTTCTAACAGAGTTTTGTTCTCTAAACAATTTTAACCCTTGTTTCGCCTTTTGGGGAGTACTTTCAGCCCCCAGGCAACATGGAAGAAAAATTGCTGGCTAAGTAACACCAGATGCAGGAGAGACTGCCGGCCGCTAGAGAGCTCCCAGATGAGAAGCCCTTTCAGGCTGAAATACAAATGTGTTTTGAAATGAAAGCAGAAACCCTCTTTTACTTTAGGACACAGGGATCAGCCATGAAACACAGAAAGGTTTCTTGCTTGTGCTGCAGCAAGAGGCATCATTATCCGTAATTACATTTTTCATACTTGAAATCAAAAGCCCCAAATCTGCCCTCCCTCCAGGGCAAGGTCTGAAAAATTACCTTAAATGTTGGCCTTTAAGTCAAGTCACATAGTGGGGCTGATCTCAGGGATGAATGAAAAGCTGCAGCTCTTCGATAAGGGTGTCTGCGTGGGGATTATGTGTCGGCCGTCATCTCGTGCGCCATCGACGGTGAGGCCCCAGGGATGCCGTGTGCCACCTGGAATTACAGCACTGCAGCCGGAGCCTCCTGCTCTGGGGAAAAAGGGCAGGGGGCTGCCTCTCCCTTGCTTGGGCTCTTCTTTCATCAAGGCTCCTATTACTGGGGACAAAGTCGAGTGCCGGGGCGCTCGAGGGGGCTGGCTGTGGCATGCGCCGATGGTCCTTTGGGAATCAGCTGGGCAGGAAGAGGCGCTGACGGGTGCATCCACCATGGAGGAGCTGACTGAAGTTCATGTTATTTATATGCAGCTAAAATGCACTGGATTAATTCAAGGGTCTAGGCAAAGCCCGTGCCGTGGGAGCTCACAAGTGAAGCCCAGATGCAGGGTGTGGGGTGGGACGTGCCGGCGTCAGAGCCGTGACTTGCAGGAGCGGCGTGTTTGCCATTTGCTCTGCGCACTTTGCGGCCAGCGATGAGGACCCCTACGGACTCCTGCACTGGAAGGATGTGGAGGTTAAGCAGGAGTGGGCACAGCTGGGCTCAGCACAGCGAGTGCCGGTGTGCCCAGGCCAGCACGCACTGTGCCCACAGGGCACTGCAACACCCTGGGGGGCTTGGGTCTATGAGAAAACCTCCACCGCAGCTTGGCCCTGCTGTGTTCCTGCCAGCCCCATGAAGTGCTCCTGTCCGTGCTACGTGTGGCCTTCCCTGGGACGACCTGCAGCCTGCCCACCCAGTGCATCCTCCTGCAGAGGAGGACGGTAAGTGCTCGCGTCCGTCCCTTTCCTCCGACTGCCACCGCAGCCGGGTGAGAGGGCAGCCCACGTGTGACAGCAACTCTGAGAGCAAGGTTTCATACCAAGCCATTATTTCATGCCTAACAAGTGCTGTTTGAAGAAGCCTTCACCAGGGCCAGTCTTAGCTTAGTTTCTTGGGGGGGGCAGGAGCCTAAAAATTCCCATCTGCCCACTCTGAACAGTCTGCATGGGGCACAGCAGGGGACAGGGGACAGAAAGCAGCGCCTCGCAATGCAGAAAGCGTTTTTGTCACTCAATGGTTGTACCGCAGGGAAGTGCAAAAGGAACATGAAGGTCAGGGCTGACATCATCACATAACTGTCTTATGCATCTTGCTGGAAATAACAGTATTTTGAGTTCCTAGTGGCTGGCCCTACCCTGTCCTATGGATTACGGTAGTACCACGTGCAGGGGCTGGTGATGGTGCACAGGGAGCTGGAAACCCAGTGGGCTGCGAGGGCCAAGCACAGGCATCTTCTGCCCTCTGCTAGCACAAGCAAATACCCTTTCATCTCTAGCTGGGCCACCAAAACCCATCCCCAGGAACCCCTCTCTCATCAAAGCAAGGAGGGAGGTGGGTGCCCATACGTGGGCACGGCCAGGCTAGGTCTGGCTGGGGGCTCCCGGCAGCAGGTCTGGGGCTGCGAAGTTTTAGGGTTGCCTCCCAGCGTGCCCTTGCAGATCTCGGTTTCTTCTCTGCCAGAAGCGATTTCCACTCCCTGCAATTTCCCAGGGGCTTGGTGAGAAAGGGAAAAAAAGTGTTGTCAAAGGTTTTTCCCTTCCGTTCCCAAGCGTAAGCCTCTAGGGTCTCCAGCAGGGATTTGACAGCCACTGAAATGCATGGGAAAACAGTAGACTTCGGGACGGGGCTTGAGGGGTATAAGTTGTTAAGAGGAAGACCTCACTGTGGGCTTCTCCACAGCAAACTCACCCCAAAGTCTCAGAGCAAAACCACTCACGCCGACTCGCCGCATCCTGGTTTCGCTCAGGTGCACATCCTTGTTTTCTGCAGCCTGGTGCAAGGGTGTGCTCAGTGTCCCCGGCAAGGGACACGGGCAGCACAGCCAGCCCTGCTGACATTTCGCCTTCCAGGGTGTGAAGGAGTTAAACTTTTCAGATGGAAAACAAACTGAAGATCAAACCAGCAGCCTGGTGACCTCCCGCTGCTGGGACAGCAGCAACTCCCCAGCCCAAGCCAGGCAGTTTCATCCATCAGCTCGTCGGGGCCGGCGGGGAGCAGGAGCCGGTAGGTGCGAGGGGTGGCATGGTTGGGCATCACGCGGGACCTGCCCTCGGCTCCGGTGGGACCCCCTGGGCTGGGGCTGGAGGGCGATGGCAGCGTGTGATGGTCTGTGGGATGGAGGGAGTGCCGGGAGGGTTGTCCCTGATCCGTTTTCAGAAAAGGTGTTGCTCAGAATGAGCTTGTCTTAACAACTCCTGGGGAAGTGCGATTTCTTGCCTTTTGGGACGCGCAGCCGGTGAATCCTGAGGCTTTGGGAACAACGTGGTTTTGTAATTGAACTCCTTGCATGCAGCAAGGGAGGATGTTGTGGGTTTATTTCTCCCTGACGAGGGAGGAACGATGGCCATATTCTTTAAGCCTACCCTCTGATGATGGGCAGCTATTTACCAATAAATGCAAAAAGCGTGAGATGTCGGTTTACAGTTTCTAAACATTGAAAGATCTTCTTGGTATAAATGGAAATAGTTTTTTTTTCCTTGAGCTGAAAAAGTTGTGGTTTGATTCTAAGTAATATCGGGCATAGCCTGTTGTGCTAAGTCTGTGTTGTGTCCCTGGTTCTTCACTTTATGGAATGATAGCAAACACTGCTGGTTCAAGGAGACTGTGTCAATAATTAGAATGTTTATTTTGCAGTACTGAAGTGGTATAGTCTTACCTTACATTTATCATATCATTTACACTGTAAAATGTAATCATTTTACATTATAGTGATAATTCCTCTGTTCAGAAATCAAGTCATAATTTCTGGCGAAGAAACAAGGATTACACTTATTTCAAAGAAAAACAAGTAGAATGACACCCCTGTAAATCACATCCCCTGTAAAACTAGAGTAGTGTGTCATTCCCCTTGCCCCAAGAATACCCTCAACCCTTACGGCATCACATGTTTTTCCATAGAAAGAAACCAGAAAATATATTTCCCTAAAATCTGAGCCTTTTTTTTTTTTTTTTTTTTTTTCAATTACACTGATCTTGAGATGGTGTCTGAAGGAGATTGCCTGGTGGATGACTGCTAAGTAGTATTTTCTGACCAGGCGAATGGAATTGCAATCACTGTTTCAGAGTCAGAAAAGCTCAAATTGCTCTTGACTGGCCTCCCAGTCGCTACAACCCAATTCCCACAAGGTACTTTCTGGCCAGAAACGAGGCTCTTGATTGCAGAAATGCAGATCTCCTGATAACTGTGCTTGATTTATTCTTCCGTATCACAGAGAGCAAGTCAGTGTTATTCTTTGGAAGCATGAACTGCTCCAAATTCTAATGTGTGGGGAGAAACAAAACAGTAATTTTTATTATCTTCTTAACAACAGCCTGCAGTGAGTGCAGCCTGTGAGTCCTCCTGCCTTGGCCCCAGCACCTTTCCCGGGGCTGCTGGCACAGCTGGCGACCCCTCCGCTGACCGGCCAAAAACCAAGCAGGGGAAGCAATAATCTGAGTAAGGGGAAAGGAGGCTGTGGGATACGTTAAGAGAGGAGCCCTGAAAAGTCATTAGTAGAAATGCAGCGGGGAGCCCTGCTCCTGAGGGCACCCCAGAGACAGCCTGTGGCTGCTCAGCGAGGCCGATGAGGGATTTGGGGGCATCTCCTGGGGCCGGGCAGCATCTGATGTAGGTGACACCAGGTCCCTCCTGTTTCATCTCTTAGGACAGCCAGGAAGGGATTCTGGATGTTACGGCTTTTGCCATGTGGCTCATTGGCTCGATGCCTTCCCGTGTCGGTGGGGTTTGCCCTGCAGACATCCCCATCTGCCCTTCGCTGTCCACAACTGAAGTCACAGGGGAAAATGCCCATAGGCAGATGGTAATGTGTCCAAGGGGAGCAAAACCTGCCCGGGCTGGTGGGGTTTATTCAGTAGGGACTTGATGCTACTCCCATTCAAGTGTGTAATAAAATTCCCATTGATGTTTTTCATTTACTTATGACTTTCTCTGGACTCTCGATTACCACTGCAACCGTGCCCGGAGTGTGCGAGTGCGCGGGGGGTGCAGAGGGCTGCAGTGCAGAGCCGTCTGCTGTATCCTGTTTTTGTGAAGAGCTTTTCCTCTTAGTAGTTGTAGTGAAAACAAACATGCGGGAGAACAATGGGATTTTTTTTTTTCTGTTTTCCTCTACATTTTTAAATACAATAAAAAAGCCTATTAAAATTAAATAAAGCATGTTAACAAAAAAAGGGATACCCATATGTTAATAAGGAAAATAAGCGTAACTGTGTGAACATGCAATCACAAGCACAAAGGTCATTCGCCTTCCTGATCTCAGCCAGTATTTTTGCAGTTGAAAGCCTATTCATTAAATACCTTGTGAAAACAGGGCACCGGTAAAGCAGAACAATGCCTGTGCCATAAAGCTGTTATCTGTAATAAAGGAGGGTCAGCTTCACACCCCAGAGAAACACCCTCGCACGCTGCTGCGGGACTTTGCAGTCTTCTGGGTCATCATCTCAGCAGGGAGCAAAGGGGAGTCCGCAGAACGGATTTCCTTTCTTCAGATAACCCTGGAGGTATTTTATTTGTTGTATCTGAAATATTTTGCAAGAAGCAAAGAAGAATAATTCTAGTTCCTGTAAAAACGGAAGTAATAGTAAGATATTCATTCTTTCTAGGAGTAAAACTTGGGATCACTGTTCATAGCACAAATTACCCCCAAGGAAACAGGGACTGTGAAATCAGTGACGAGGTACAATATCACAGGTGGGACAACCACCTTAAATTGTTCCTGTTTAAATTATGTGTGTTTTAGAGAAACATCTGACATTGATTTTTCCATATGGTGGAGGATCTACAGTAATAGGTGGGTAAGGGCACAGTTAGTTGTTCCCAAGGTCAAGTTGCTCCTGTTTGAAAACATATTTCCCTAGGGCACGGCTGCTTAGCTGCAGCTTTCTGCCAGTGAGTCCTTTTCCCTCTGGGGAGGGAGGACCCCTTGCCTCTGACATTGCTCTGCCCCGTGCAGGTGCTGCAGCCCGGACCACGTCTGGCCTCGACCTTCTCAGCAGCAGATCGGTCTCCCAAAGCCCTTTGCTACAAGGTGGGTTTCCCGTGCCGTAGCCATCTTCCTCGCCACTGTCCCTCTTCTCGTTGTTTTTTCTGAGTGGCAGATTCCAGACCTGGATGCAGCTTTCCAGTATGTTTAGATGGGATGAGATTATTCACGTCGCTAACAAAGTCCAGTATCCTTCTGACAGAGGAACTTGCACTAGACCCAGAAAAATATGAGATAAATTGTACTTTTAAAAGAGATCACATCTAGGCTCTCCAGATATTACAGACTTAGGTTTGCTTCAGGTTTGGGTGTCACTAGCTCATTAAATAACAGCTGCTTCTCACCATTGCCTCGAGTGTGACTATGTGTGGAGACCAAGGTGGGGACAGACACCTTCCAGGCCCATCCATCAATGGGCAGGTGAGAAAGGCTGAGGACATGCTGGTGGGACCAGACTTCATCCCAGTGTGTTTCGTTTCTGTTGAGATCAAAGTGCTTTGTGAAATCAGTATGAATTTGAAGGGATTATTTTAAGGGTGGGAGAAAGGAATAAGGTGTAATAATGTCAAAATACTGCATTCAACATTATTTGGGGTGACCCATTTCGGATTTATTTTGAAACAATGTACACTTTCAAGAACTGGTTTGTTTTTATTCTGTTCTAACACATAATACAAAGTGAAGAAGAACAGTTTTGAAGTGCCTGAAAGTGAGGGGAGCAGCTTTTTACCATCCTCCTCCTGAGAACTGTAAGCATTGGGGTTTTGGCTCCGACTCACAGCAATGCTAAATTTAAAAATCCTTTCAAAACAAGGCTCAACCTTTCTCACAGCTCTCTTCATAAAAAGCTGAATGTTGAAGTGATAATGTTCAGAACAAAGAAGACTTAGTATAAACATTTAGTTTGTACTAAATAAATTACACTTGGGTCTTACAGTCACATTATTGGTGACAGCTCATACAGCCTGCACCCTTCCCCTGTAATGCACCAGAAAGACGCAAATATACATCGTTGGGAAAAATTCCTTTTCTTTTGTCAAAGAGCCCAACTGCTGTCAGCAAACATATTGTGGAAATATGAATCTGGAAACAAACAGATCATTAGAGGGTGAGTTAAGGTTTTGTGATTTAATTCTAAACATATTGAGTGAGGGAACCAGAGATGTGCAATGCCAGGAAAACTGCACACCAGAAGGTTTTTTTTTTTCCTCTAATGAAAGCTGGTATTTTTATTGAATACAAAGTACTTTGGGTGACAAAGATGGTTACATATGGAAAATATGAAGTTCCGTTTGTTCTGGAGAATTATGAAGATCACTTAATTAGAAATAACATTGTGCCGATGCAAGTTTTACATTCTTTCCTTTGTGGAAATTATTCATCCATTTACAGAACTTTATTAACAAGGTACAATAATTTTCTGATGTTAAAAAGAGAATGTTAAAAAGGGGACCTCTGCTTGTGCAGAAAGTAGTGACTTGGGCTTGTGCAGTCACATCTCTGGTTGGATTGCATCTGTGCTTTGCCCTATGGCAACTGTAACAGGGTTGAGAAAATAAAATGACTTCCCCGTTCAGAGCATCCTTGGTGGGAAGAGCCTGCGCCAGGGTCGCGGTGCTGCCCAGCCCGCTCTGACTGCCGGAGCTGCTTGGGCTGAGGACCGTCGGGAAGCCAGGGAGCCAGAGGAGCTCTTTGGAGGTCTCCTGAGAGGACTTGGAAGTCATCTGTGGTGTCCTGAGAGGGCCCTGGCATTCCCAGCATTTTGAGAGAAACACGGCCCGAGGGAGCGGGGCCGTGGGAGTGTCCCCGGGGGAGGGAGCCAGGCCCCATCACCCTGCGTGAGATGCTGCATCCCCTGGGGTGGACCAAGCGCCTGCGACCAGGCTTGTGCCTCTTGTGGGCTTACATTCTTCTGCCACATCTCAGAGGTCCCGCTCTGTGTCTAGACAGATTGCTGTAGATCGGATATCCCAATCTGCCCCCACCGCTGCTCTGCAGGGACAGTCACAAGGCAGTCTGTGTCCTTGTGTATTTTGGCAGCTGCTGGAGCTTTGCTCTCTCAGGGAAAAGCTGCTTTGGTCTCTCCCTATAGCCAGACAACTACTGTCTTGGCCCTAGACCTGTTCTAATGGCAGCCTGAGCTGCTCCGTTGTACTGAAGAGAAGGTTAGGATGAGGGAGCAGCAGGACATCTCCTCCTCAGAGTGCACCACCGAGCCCACCTGGATGCCTCCAAAGGCTGCTCCTGTCTGGCACCTGTCCCCGGGGCGCTTGCTTCGGGCGATAGCAGCTCTGGATGCCTCTGCCGGTAATGGTTTCTGGAGCGGTGCCACGCCAATGAAAACTGAAAATCCCCTAGAGATGGTCAACCTTGCCTGCTGCTTCCCCTCCAGCACTGCCCAAGCACATCCTGATTTTCCCTAAAATCCAAGGATCTGCTTCCTGCGTTGCTCGGACAATGAGTATCCCACCTGCACCATTACCCTGAACACAAACAGAATATGAGAAAAGGGGGGAGAAAAACATTCATTTCTCAAAGTCTTTGACAAGATAGCGAAACTATCTTGAATAAATGCCCCTGCAAAGCTGGCTCGCAGCCCCACGAGATGCTCATGGCTGGCGAGACCCTCCCTGGGGGGATAACGGAGCTCACGCTTGGAGGTGGCTTCAGCTGCCCCCGCTGCTCATGGTCCCTTCGCTGCCACGTGCCGGAGTCTTTCCCCGTGCTGAGAGGATATCTTCTCTCGCCCAGCCCTTCCACTGTGCTGTCTGCGGAGCGGTCCAGCTTCCAGTTGTTTCAATACTGAGTTTTATGTGCTGTTAATTTTATAGCGAGGCAGAGGTTGATCAATACTTTCCGCTATTTCCTGCCTTCATTCACAACACTGGTTCAAATTGTTATTAGCAAACCAACCCCCCCACTCAAAAAACCTCAGCCAGCTCTGTGAATCCAGCCCAGCATTCAGGGTAGCAGCTATGGGGGATGCATGGGATGCACCGATGCTCATCTTGGGGTGAAGGAACAGCTTTTTGCTGCCCTTCTTTTCTGCCTAGGAGGGAGCACCATTGCAGAGCTGGGCTGCAAGAGCATGGGAGCATTGTCTGGAGATGTTGGGCTGTAGTGGGAAGATACCAGACGATAGTTTCAGAAAATCTGCCCGTTGGGATCTGAAGCTGTGTTCAGAAGTGGTAATGGCCAGGATAATGCGTTGTTTATTGCAAACAGGCATCTGCAGTGGCTTCGAAGGTCTGGATGTCCGACCGCCGTGCTACACGCATCAAAACCCCCGTTAAGAGTTTCAGTCCCAAATTCAGCCTCCAAAGCCAAACGGTGATGGTATTACATTCGCTTTTCATTTCTGTGTGGGCACTGTGCCCGTGCAGTTATAACACAGCTGATTCTGATTTTCATATAGTTCATTGTTTACTTATGACTTACTATAAAGTTGAGCTTGTCTTATTTATGAGCAGCCATGAAGATATGGGGTTTCATCCACTGGGTGATGACTCATTCATTGGGCTGGACTCTTTAGCTCCTAATACGTGACATATTTTGGACTGTTGGATGAACAGCATTTCTGCATGAGCCCACATTAAATGTGATGAATGGAAATAATTAGTTATTTGTTTTTAAAATCATGTTTGTAGCTGGGTTTGTGCTAGTTCAGCGCCTGGCTCGTTCCACCGATGTGCACAAATGCAGGATGAGTGGCTGTATGGCTGCGGCGGAGAGGTGATGAACAGCGTTTCAGGGTCAGACGTCTAAACATGTCAGGGGCGACTTTGCTTTGTTTCTGTTGCACAAGGAAAAGCTTTGCAGCACTAGAGCATTCAATACTTTCTATGGACTTTAATGACTGCAACATTTCTTGTGCTGCTGCAAACAATTTGAGAAACTAATTTGTAAAATCACTCATAAAAATCTCATGTTCTTTCTGTAATAATAAAGCTCCTCGGCTGGAAAAAGAAATACCAATCTTCAGAAAGAACAGCTCAGCAGGAGAGTACTTTAGCTGCTCTTGTCTC
>NW_009597083.1:17184-17480 GCF_000690535.1 Cariama cristata
GCACAGTCAGAAATATCGCCTCCGGTAATGCTCAACTACGTAAGGAAAATGAAAAGTTTTTTAAAACCTTTTACCCCTCCTTCTGCCCACAGCTCTCACAGATGGGACAGGTACCATGGGAAATGTCAGAGTAACTTGGTCGCAGCGAGCGGTTGCTATGACTTACAAGTTTTCACAGCCAGGAGCCGCGCCAGCAGAAATTTTTGCCTCCATTTCAGCGGTAACGATGCTTCCCGGAGATTTCGGATGGCTGGGAGGCAGTGGCAGGGCGTGTGGGGGACTCACCATGACATAAC
>NW_009597083.1:17993-28348 GCF_000690535.1 Cariama cristata
TGCCACCGACGGGTTATTGCGTCGTGTGGCGCCCCCTGGTGGTGGGCACTGCCTCGCTGTGTCCCACCCGGCTGTGCTTGCACAGCAGAACCGTGGTGCGCGGCTTCATTTCTAACCCTCAGATAATATGCGGGCTTTTATCCAGCCCTTGGTTGAAGTGCCCTTCGCAGAGCCCTCTGGGGCAGTGATCGCCGTCATCGTATCCCTTCGTCCTCCGAGGCCAGCAGCTGAATGGGCTTTCTGCTACTTATCAAATCATAGAATCGTTTAGGTTGGAAAAGACCTTTAAGATAACCGAGTCCAACGGTTAAACCTAGCACTGCCAAGTCTACCACTAAACCATGTCCTGAAGTGCCACATCTACACTTTTAAATACTTTTTAAATACACTTTTAAATACCTCCAGAGATGGTGACTCAACCATTTCCCTGGGCAGCCTGTTCCAATGCTTGACAACCCTTTCAGTGAAGAAATTCTTCCTAATATCGAATCTAAAGCTCCCCTGGTGCAACTCGAGGCCATTTCCTCTTGTCCTATTGCTCGTTACTTGGGAGAAGAGACCGACCCCCATCTCGCTACAACCTCCTTTCAGGTCGTTGTAGAGAGCAGTAAGGTCTTCCCTGAGAAATCAATCAAATGTATGACCAGCTAGAGAACACAAGGGAAACAGGATGTTTTTATATGGCTTCCAAAGCTGTAACACTAATAATAATGTTTCACACATATTTACAAAAAATACAAATAATGGAAACCATATTTAATAAAGCAGTTAGCTTTCCATTCTTGATGCTCACAAGACTTGGGAAGTTCGTCTTAGCATAAGTATTTATTTTAACCTCTTTTACCTTTATGGTACTTAAGTAACATAATCAGACCAAACTAAAACCATCACTCAGTGGTTTTCGTACTGTTATCTTAGTTTACTTTCTTTACCATTTTTGGAAAATTCGCCGTGAATTCCCAAAAAATAGCTCTTTCAGAGTAGACTTGGTCAGCAGCCCCCCATGAAATTGAAGAGGACAAGGAGATCATGGGACACGGCTCTGCTGAATGGTGAGGGCGGTTTTGGAAAGCAGTAAGACAACAGTGCGCTCTCTGAGTGGCAAACGTGAACTGTACGAACATGAAGATGCAGCCTGCGATGCAACGGGGCAGCGGGGGACACAGCTGAACCATGCGATCTTCGACAACATTCTACAGATTATGTTTGGTAATTCAATCCTTGAGCATTGCAAAAAGGCAAGAAAAGGAAATAAAAACCTCTGTTTCTAGGAGCTGTCAGAGGGGTTGGGGTTTGCCAGAAAGGGAAACTGAACTGCACCAGGCGCTGCTCTCCTGCCTTGAGCCTTCTGGGCTGGAGCACAAATGATGAAGCCATTTTCCAGTTGCGCTTCACCAGTTTGCAACCACTCCATCACAGCCCCCACTTTGCTACTGTAAATGTGGTGCTGTCAAGGAACCAGGGAAAGGAGTTTTGCTTTGCAGAAGGAAAATTCGCTGCTGCTGTGAGGTTTACAGCAGACACAGTGGGCCAGTGACTCCCCGCGTTTGCCAGGCGCACCATCACTGAGGCTGGCGATGGAGCAGGAGGAAGGCTCCTGTGGGGCTGAGCCAGCCTGTCACAGGGCAGGGCATGGCTCGTCCGTCTGTACAGAGCTCCCAGGCTGTGGCTGCACCGCGGTACCTGTGCCAGCCGGGCACCGGCAGCACCAGTGTGCTGACAGCCAGATTTGTGCTTTTCTCACAGGAGCGAAGGCTCTCGCTGCGGAGTCTTCCCAGCTACTGCTCCCAGAGAGACGGAGATAACGCAGGTGTGCTGGCATGGGTCCCGCTTGGCCCGATGCTTTAAGACACAGTCCTAGGAGGAGCTTGCCAGCCAGCCATGCCTGGTGCCAAAAGGACCAAAGTCCGTGCAGAAAGGAGGAAAAGTTTTACATACAAAGGTCAACAAAAAAGGAGATATATCCAGAATACCATTGCCGTGCAGAAAGCAGGAGAAGGGGGGTTCTTGTGTGTACGCCTGGCCCTGCTGGCATGTGTTGCAAACTCGGGGGGATTTCTGGTCCCCAGAGCAGTTGCTGCCACCTCCCTCCCCAGGCGCGAGCCACAGAGAGGCCAAAAGCAAACGAGGGCCATCAGAGGCACCTGGGCGGTCACCGTGCTGTGCCCATGCAAGCAGCCAGTGCCTCTGAGAGGGCAGCGGTGATAACCCAGAGCTCTGCAAGGCTCTCGCAGCCCTGCCCGGCCACTGGTGGGGGCCTTGCTGCCAGGCCCCCACGGGGCTCCCCCATAGCACGACTGGCCCCAGCGGGATCGCCTCCATCCTGCTGCACCCCATGTTATCACCGCGGCTGTAAAGATAAAACCACTTGCCTGAGGCTGCTGTATCTCTATCTCAGTCTTCCTTTTCCCTTCTCTACCACTGCCATTGCAGTAATGGGGCAGCTGGGGCTAAGGCACAGTGACCACCCGCAAAAAAGGGTCTCAAGCCATGCCCCAACCCTGTTCCTCTGTTACATTTTTCTCTTGTTCACTCCAATTAGCAGGACTGGGCTTGGTAGGGCTCCTTTTTTCCCCTCTGTGTCATACCAGCCTCTCTGTTGGTGTTCTAACCCGTAGGGAAGCCACAACGTGTACAGCTCACAAAGACAAGGTTCCTTGCTGGGAGCACTGTACCAGATGGCTGATGTGAAGTGCGGTGCCAACTACTGCAGTCTGGCTGAATTTCCCTTTGAAATACACTGTTCTTTGATTGAAAAGGATCTATTTTTACTCTATGGGCCTTTTGAATCAGACAGCGTGTGACCGGGCTCATTCTTGATATTATCTCCTGTTTCAGGTCTCTGTCAGGCACACAAGGAGCAAGAGGCACCAGCTGCCCAGCTAGCTCCACCAGTAACACCTTTCTGATGCCATCTTCTCCCGGTAGCATACCTTTTGTTGCTTTTATTTTAGCTGGTGATTTTGGAACTGCTTCACAAAATCCAGGAATCACCGTTGCAAGATAAGCAGGAACAGAGCAATCGAGGTTTTGCTACAAGACAAGGGCAGGGGCAGAGCTAGAGCAGAGCAGGGATCCCCACAAGCAAATCTCACAGTGCTCAGGAGAAGTTTACACCCGGAAAAGTTTAAACCCAGAATAGATCCTGGGAATAGGTAAGGCGCAGATTGTGCCATGGAAATGGGTGATCTGCACAGCTTTCTTCCTGCCCTGTTTTCTCCCATCTGGGGGCCCCGGTTTCTCCGGACAAACCCCACAGAGCCATCCCTGGACACCCAGCCCGCCAGGCCCCGCCGAGGGCTCTGCCAGCACACACAGCCCAGGCCTTCCCGCGCTGCCGCCTTCCTCCCGCCCACCCCTGGGGACGTGTCTCCCATTATTTTCTGGGACAGGGGCAACACCCTGCCCTTTTCCCCCGGCTGGTGCTTCTTGCACCCGCGCACCCGCCTCCGCCTTTCCTCCTCACAGGGTGTTGCTGGGCAGAGCTCAGCTGCGGGACGTTGTTATGCTGCAATATGTTAACAGCAGAACAACTTCGCAGGGGAATGGTGGCTCGAGG
This sequence comes from Cariama cristata, assembly GCF_000690535.1. NCBI lineage: Eukaryota > Metazoa > Chordata > Aves > Cariamiformes > Cariamidae > Cariama > Cariama cristata. The sequence goes on from NW_009597083.1 coordinate 21,553, forward strand.
CTGGTGACTGCTGGCCAGGTCCAAGTGCTTTTCTTCCACCCTTTATTGTTCCTAATTCTCACCCAAATCAATACGATGCTGCCCACAGAGGCCTCTGCCATTCCTTCTGGTTCTGCAACATGTTTAAAAGGCTAGCTCCCCTTCAAGCAAAGAAATGTCCCGAAATATACGGCCTCACACATACAAGCATTTATGGAGGAAGTTAAATTCTCTAATTCCTCGGATGGATCAAGCCCAGGCTGCCAGCACTGCAGCGGGCTGAGCCGCAGAACAATGCATGGTCCTTGTGTCCTTATGCGCCAGCCCAGGCTTATCAGCCCGGGTAGGGGCTAATAAAGGAGCTTTCAAAATGAGTCAGTAGACTTAAGGCCTCTTATGCAAGATTTCTGTCTGAGAACATTTTTGTGAGAAATGCTTAAAAAAAAAAAAAAAGAGAGTGACTTCAGCATTGTGCAGAAAGCAAATCCACTTAAAGTGTTTTTTTGGTTGTTTATTCACCGTCATGAGAACACTGCAATGGGGACGGTAGATAGGAGCACTGCGCAGCGTCGTGCCTTTCTTCCGAAATAGCCAGAATGTGCGTGCTTTCACTCCCTGCACTGGCATTCTCATCCGCATGGATGCTGCATCCCGGGGCGTGCGCCAGGAGAGCCGTATGACCTCCCTCTTTGGCTGCACGTAGGTCAACAGTTTGTTTATGTCACACAGAAGGGCTTTGGTTTGTTTAAAAAATATACACTGTTCCTCTGGAAAGCGTTCCTTCCTACGCTTCATCCAGCTGTCCCAAGGAGGAGCTTGGCCGCTCCTCTGCAGTCAAACACAACTATTCATCTGTACCCCAGGTTAAAACAACTCCTGAAGAGTAACCGGGGACACCTGGCATTCTGTGCAGTCCATGAGCTCTGGCAGATGTGAGATGTTTTATTCTGGTTTTACACCATCACTTCTGCAAACTCCAAGTCAGGGAGTAAAAGCACAAGAAAAGAAGCTCAAACCCTGAGAAAAATGGGTGTACCACCTTAGGAAGAGAGCCCTGGTTACTCTAAATGCAAACAGAAGCAGTAGGTAAAGCTGAAAAGTAAGCACAGAAAACGTCTAACGAGGCCTGTGCCTGCGGTATCTGATACAGGCAGGAAGCTGTGATTAGCTGCACACTGGAGCATTGTGTGGGTTTGTATAGGATCTGACTTCCCAGGTCATGAAATCAGATCCTGAGTTATTTTAAAAACGAGTTGCTATTTCAAACTATTTTTCAACTTCGTGTTTGGTATGTCAAGTCACATTTATTTGGGTAAGCTTTCTTGCGCTCAGACACCCACAGCGTGGCCATCGCTGCATTCCTGGTGCTCAGTAGGGGTTCTGGCTGAGAGCAGGCGCTGCCGTGGGGATGTTTGCACTGCCAGGCATCGTCCTCAGGTACCAACACAACTTTTATTTGGATTTTGCAGAGAAAGAGATGCCTATCCATGGCTGTGAGTATAGATTTTTTTCACTTAAAAACCATCTTCATAAATCAGAAGTAAAATTAAACACCCTGCGGCAGTTTATCAATCAGAAAGACAGATGAACCTAGAAAACCAGATGAACTTTGCAGCATTTCCATAGGAACAAGCAGCGAGGGTATTTTGGACAAAGAAACGAGGTGAATTCCTGCATGAGACACGCTCCCAGGGAAGGCCCTGCCCTTGCTTTTCCAGTATGTGCTAAATGGATTCCAGTTTAGTTGTCTCCCCTGATTGCAGCTGCCACAGGATAGCAAAAGGCATGAGCAGCCTTGCTCTTGGGCCGTTTGCAGCCTGGGTCAAAACCAGAGCTTTAAGTTCCAGCTGTGAGTCTCGCTGGGATCGAAAGCAAGAGCAGCACTGTAAGTTCTGGCAAAGCACTGTGTTTGCCAGATGGATGGCGGCTTTTGGCAGCAGTTTCAGCTTCTGGATACATATATAATGCAAAAAGACATATATATACACATATATAATGCAGCAGGACCTCTATGTACAGAAGAAAAATCATACTTTTCCAGACACAGAGAGATGAAAAAATTGCCCCAGACACAACCGCTACTACAAGCAACTGTTGCCTAAATAGACTTTTGAATTGCAAATTTCAATACAAATCCCAGGACAAGTTTCACATTTTTCAACATATTTCTAAAGATTTCTATGCCTAAAGAGATCCCTCTGCCTAAAGGAAGGGAGGAAGGGAGGTTGGATTGAACTGCTGCTGCGGGCTCTTGTATTGCTGTCTTCCCTGGATAACAAAGGTAGGAGGAAAGAGAAGATGGAAAAACTCAGAACAAGTTGTATCAAATATCCTAGCCAATATTTGTATAATGCATAACTTCTTTGCCTTCCATAGAGCTGCTGAATAAGGAAAATGCAATCCATGACGCAATTCATTTAATTCGTGCTTTGACTTGAACGACCTGTGTCGGTTTTGCTTTGCTTGGTAGAGATCATGGTAATGAAAGGAGAGGCTTAATGACTACTTCATCAATTGAGAAGAAACACTTCTATTGTCTTTTAAAACCCAGTAAATAGCATACCAGGTGAAGAAAATGTGTGGTGTGTTTGGAAACCTTTGATGCGGGAGGCTGAGTGCCGTTCCTGGGGAACCTGGCTATGATTGCTGAGCCAGGATCGGTGCAGCCAGCTGCACAGCAATGCCATTTATGGTCACTTAGTCATGAAATCCCATCAACTTACGGTGTCGGTAGCTTCTGAAAAAACAAACCTTTAACTACTTTGAGCCTCAGCTTCTCTACCTTTAACATTACTGGCTGAGCGCTGGATTAGCTGGTGAGTCTCCCCACAGCGCTGCAAGGATTAGCATCTGTGCAGTTGTTTGAATGTACTATTATTTTATGGCATTTGTTGCAGTTGGCTTTTGTTGCAATGCACAATGCTGTCCTGTATTTGGATAAGGCCATCACGGGCCAAAAACTTGTAAATATTTAAAATCTCCTGATAAATTTCTAAAGCTACCCAGGTGCTATAGCCCATGGCCCAGTTATTCCTTTTCCAAGCCATTGCCCTGACAACTCCCAAGCTCCGACAGCCCTGGGGTATAAACCCTCAGGATGCTGCAGCTTTGACAGAAGCCTTTGGAAAGGATGGAGGCATCTTGCTGGCTTTTCACAACACGTTTCTGCTGAGATGTGATGCATCTTCAAAGTAATTTGTGTGGGGTTAGTTGTAGTTTGGGGAAAAAAATCGATGCTGCTCGTGTATTAGCAGCACCACTGAAATCTTTAAAAGATGACATTTCTGGTTGTACAGATCCTCAGAGAGGCGATAACTGAACCACGATCTGCCAGTGGTAGAGAAAAGCCCTTCCACCTGCGAGGGCCTGAATGCTGAGCCACGGCTGATTCCTGCTCTAAGCAAACTGTGCAGATGTTGGATCAACAATTAATTCTGACTCTTGTCCTCTTATGATCAAAGCAAGCTGTTGCTGAATAGTGCGTCAAGCAGAGAGCACGTACAGTGTCCCAAACGGCCGGGATCTCTCATAAATAGCCCATGATTTGGAGGAATCCAAGAACATATCATCACGAGACCATGATAAAGTTGATTACCCCAAAGCAGACCTCAGACTTCATTAGTCACCCCATCATGCGCTGCCTGTCCCCTGATGTCAGCGAGGGCCCGCGCTGCCGCTCCCCACACCCTTCTGCTTTTGCAAGCCAGGCTTAAACAGACCTTTCCTGAATGAAACAGCTGGTGGGCAGAGCTGCTGTTTCCCCTTGCTATTAGGATGCTCCAAAAAACTAATGGCAAGAGTCCACTGTGGAGCCCCACAGTACGCTTCCAGGGCTGACAAAGATGTGATAAATAATCTGCTGAGATTCAATTTCCATTAAGGATTATCACTGATCCTAGCAAGAGCAGCAGCAGACTGGTAAAGGCCAGCCAACTTTTATTTACCTTTACAGTTTAAACTATGCTCATAATTTTAAATTCCTGCCTACAGAGCAACTCCCTGTAAATTCACAGAGCCTAATGCCATATTCTGGTTTGAGAGACATTCTTCAATGTCTTTTTGCTAAAAATAGAGAAACCAAATGCCCTTACAATTCATTCCATTTGTCAAGGCTGCATTTTCATATGCAAAATATTCTGAGCAGTTCTATGATAAAAAAGTAAGTATGTGGCAGTGGAAGACCTCTGCTGCTGAATAAACAGGGTCTTTTTAAGTCCAGCCTTGCAGTGAATTATCACAAAGAGGGAGGAAGAGTATTTTTAAAACAGTGGAAAAAATTCAATGTTGTGTTTTTGCAACTGCTGAAAGAGAACCAAAAAAGCAATGACTGTGTTCTTCCTTCCTTATATCTGCATCTACTGAGCAAAGGAAGAGCCGGGATGGAAAGATCCTCATCATACAGGACAAATTAAAAGAAAAAAAAGATCTGCCCCAGAGCGCAGTGTTGAAATCTCCCTTCTTCTCTGCATATATACATATGTCCACACAAACATCTCCCCATATAAATATACACATAAGGTATTTCTGCAAGGCATACATTAGTTCATTTGTAATAATATACAGTACCAAGATGGTATTCCAGCAAATACAAACTCATGGGTTAGCTTGTTTTTACTTCTCTGACTCCTGACGAAACCTGAAACACATGTTCACTTGTGTTAAAGTGTCTTCCAACTTCATTTCAAAGGAAATCCAGGTTTTCAGGCCAAACACGACCCAAAGAAGAATCTGACCATGGAGCAGCACAGGGGGACTCTCTTATCGGTAGAGGAGGACAAGGCATTGATGCCAGAGAGGCTGCCCGGCACAACGGTCACTGCCACAGCCAGGTGCCACCCCGATGGCCAGGCAGCTCCCAGACACTGTGCCTCTCTTGATCTCAAACACCCATGCAGGTGATGGGGTGCACGCAGGGGCTGCCCCCCTCCGCTGCCCGTCAACCAGAAACATTGCTCAGATCATGGCTGGGCGGGTCATCTGTGAATGGGAAGGAAGGAAGGAAGGAAGGGAGGAAGGAAGGGAGGAAGGGAGGAAAGGAGGAAGGAAGGACACAAGATCTGTTCCTCACAGCAGAAATTATTTTGCTTTTTTTCATTCTCCTCCCATAAAGCAGTCTTTGTTTCCCAATAATTGTGAAAGCAATCAGGACGCAAAATGCCGAGTTCTGTTCAAAAGCCCTGTGATGTGCAGGGAAGGGCAGCTGCGATGTGGGCTGCTTCATCCAGACCACCAGCATCCCACTGACCCTGCACTGTCCCAAGCAGCGACAGCCCTGACTGTGCCACTGCCCTTCTCCCGAGGCTGATGGCGTGAGCTGGGCTTACATCTCCCCATCAGCGCTTTGCTGAGCACTTCACATCTGCTTTCGTGACTCAGTGCTTCTGGTGGGATGGAGGGATGGATGGATGGATGGATGGATGGAGTGCTGCAAAACCACTCAAACAAACTCCTGTCCTAATGTGTGCAGAGCATGTTGCACAATATGTCATTGGGATGAAAATTTTCTTTGCTGGGTCTACAGAAAAAATGACCTTTATTGAAAATTTTAGCTAAATGTTTAAGTTAAAAATTAAGGTCCTGATACTGATTCTGCCTTTTTCCTGTTTAATTTTTATTCACTTCTTTTGTTACAGAAAAAAAATGGCTGAAGCTTCAACTTTCAGTGTGGCATGGGCACAAAAACGATATTAAAGAGAGTGTGCATTACTAGGTGTGGGAGTGGAAAGGAACTGAAATGAAAATGTTATAAGCAATCAGCTAATTCAGATGTGGAATGGTTGCTAAGGAGTCCCAACCCAGGCCAAAGTCAATAAGCAATTAGCATCTATTAAAAGATGAAGTATAGGATGATGGGAGAAAAGCCCTTGAAAAAAGGCCCAGCTCCACTTTTCCAGCCTGCTGCCCCCTGGGCTGCACCAGCCTGTGCCCAAGGCAGAGCTGCTCGCGGAGGCACAACCTGCCCCGGCTGGGGCCCCTCTATGGCCTGTCCCCGGGTTTGCTCCGTAAATAAAATCCCTCAGTTAAAGTCAGTTTTTATTTGAACCCTTCTTGCTGCTTGGCTCAATAATTTGAGGAAAGGGCAGCGGCTGCTGTGCCATGTGAGACACCTCATCATTTCAGTATATTAAATCTGATCTCTGATAGTTTTAAAACAGGAGGTGATGCTGGTTGGGGAGCAATGGCAGTTTAGGCGTAACTCCTACTTTACATCACCTTCATCTTTGCTTCTTTCTTATTTTCTTGTGAACAAATTTTTCTAATATAACTTAGTCTGGGGGAAGGAGCTGTTAGGTCACTGGAGAGAAACTACAGTGCCACGGTTTAGTAAGGGCATTAGAATAAAACCCTTGAAAGAAAATAATTGGAAATCTGTATTCTAATTTTAGTGGAGAGTAGCTATGGTAATTTAATTAAATTAGACTTTATTGATAGTGTTTTAATGTGTTTTAATTGTGTTTCCTCTGACAGACTCCCGCGCCTTTCAGCACGACAGCCTTGATGTAAATAGATACGCCCGCACACACTTCGTTTGCAATCGGTGGAGCAGCTCCTGGTAGCAAAGCCAAGACTGTAAGTGTGCGCAGGATCAGCCCCGGAGGGGAGGGCGAGCGGGTGGGCACAGGCTTCCCTCGGGGCAGGGACACGCAGGGACACCTCACTGAGCCGGGAAGTGTCATGAGACCTCTCGGCAACCTGCACAAACTCAGCCCGCAGCAACTGTTGATTCTTTGCTGTCATCAGATGAGTCAACAGCAAGTCACAGTCTTGTATGTCGGTAGGGAGTGGCCCACCAGGAAATCAGTCACAAAAGTGGGGG
>NW_009597084.1:0-275 GCF_000690535.1 Cariama cristata
CGTCCCTGTGCGTGCCCACCGCAGCCCCACGCGTCTCCCACGCCGTACCAGCGCGGGGTTTGCCCGCGCGTGCTTGAACCACACGTTTAATCAATCAGACGCAAATAGCTCTGAGCATCGTTTTGCTTTATTTGCCAAAACCTTTTTCTGGTACCTACATTAACTTTCTTGTTTTTCTGATTAGCCTGCCACCAAAACACAGACAGATAAATGCTGGGTGTCATAACGCTGTGGGGTGCTGCGGCCTCGCTGGAACAGCCCTGATCCAGAGCTGA
>NW_009597084.1:410-676 GCF_000690535.1 Cariama cristata
TCTGCCCCCGTCAGACAGCCTCCCTACGAGCTCTGCAGACCTGGCGGGCAGTTTAAGGGCAAATAGAGATTTTTTTGGCTCGTGCATCACCACAGTGACGGCGCCGGCAGCACTTGCCAGCAGCTGATGATGAAGCACAAAAATCCAACAAGCAACAGGCGGACGTGCTGGATGCTGGGATCGATCTGCAATGATTTATGGGCTTCATTTTGGGGAGAAAGGCAGGGTCCGGGAGCCCGCAGGGAGCTCTCGGGCTGGCTCAGCCG
>NW_009597085.1:0-240 GCF_000690535.1 Cariama cristata
GGCTCCCGCCACCTGCGCCGCACAGCCGCAGCCCCGCTCGGGTCTCCGTTTCCCCTGATTTGTTCCCGGTACCGTTTCCCCACATTAAGCGATTTTCCTCCTTTCCTTTATGAGTTTAGTGGCAGATGCCAGCCGAGGAATGGCATTGTCTAGCTCTGTGCTTTAAAGGATGTAGTATTTTAAGCAGGATGATGATCCACACTGGCCCCCCTCTGCTTGGGCAGGGGTCTTCTCTGTCCT
>NW_009597085.1:274-866 GCF_000690535.1 Cariama cristata
AGGACCGGAAAAAAATTCGGTGCTGTCCCTAGCTTTTCCATTTTCTTCTCTGGAAAACATGAACAAGTCCGTGTTCCTAGGAAGGGTGAGATATTTTTTGACTTGTGAGCGAGTGCAGAAATGGTGCAAGACTGGACCATCCCCAGGGGCGCTGAGGCAGGCCTCATCAAGCAGCTCAGAGGGTCTTCAAAGCAAATGACGTGCAGCACCGATACACCTGAAGGTTTAATTTTCTTTTACTGCTAGCTGCAGTTACTCTCTTCCCGTGTTTATCGACTTTATTTGGAAGGGAGGCGAGGAGGAGGAGGAGGTCCCCTTCCAGCTGGGGGTATTTTAGCAGCGATCGAGGCAGGCTGCTCTCCCTGGGGCTCGGGAGGTGCCGGCAAGGAAACCCTGCCCGAGGGAGAGCGTGCTGCTGTTCAAATTTCATCTTCTCTGCTTGCCTCTGTTTTGACTTTTTTGAGGAAAATTTTGAGGTAATTTTCTCCGGTTCATAAAGTTTTGTTGTGTGGTGTCTATTTGACACGTTTCTGTGAGCATCCCGTTGTAAGAGCCGTTCCCCTTCAGGCCCTGGCGCTGTCCGCCCTTCCCT
>NW_009597086.1:0-259 GCF_000690535.1 Cariama cristata
AAAGACGGAAACATCACCCCCATTTTTAAAAGGGTTAAAAGAGGGGACCCTGGGAACCACCGGCCAGGCACCTCAACTCTGTGCCCGGTCAGAGCACGGAGCAGATCCTCCTGGAATCTCTGTCAAGGCATATGGGTGGCAGGGAGGTGATGCGGGACAGCCAGCACGGCTTCACCAAGGGCGAGTCGTGCCTGACCAGCCTGGTGGGGGGAACCTACGATGGAGGGACCGTGCTGGTGGGGAAGGGAAGGGGCACTGG
>NW_009597086.1:359-646 GCF_000690535.1 Cariama cristata
TGGGCGCGGCGGCCACGTCCAAACAGTTGCAGGCGATGAACGGCTCCATGTCCAAATGGAGATCAGTAAGGAGCGGTGTCCCTCAGGGGTCCATGCTGGGACTGGTCTGTTCAGTGTCTATTAATGACATCGTGGGATCGAGCGCACCCTCAGCAGGTCTGCGGATGGCACCAAGCGGTGTGCTGCGGTTGATTTGCTGGAGCGGGGGGCTGGCATCCCCAGGAACCTGGGTGGGCTGGGGGGGAGGCCCATGGGAACCTCCTGAGGTTCAACAAGGCCAAGGGCAA
>NW_009597087.1:0-6103 GCF_000690535.1 Cariama cristata
AATACTTATTTTTTATATATATGCCATACTATTGCCTTATTTTTGGACCTTATCCAACATAATAAGCATTTTTTTCAAATGTTGTCTTCTTGGTTTTTCAGCTTAGTGTTTTAATGGATACAAATTTGGTATTAGTAGCTCACAAATGATTAATGGATAATATTTCAAGATATAAATAACAAAGAGGCAATTAAAAAAGCCATGATAGATTGTCTTTTTCACAAGTCAAATAACTTTTGCTTTATGCACTATGCATTACCAATTAAAAAGGTTATTGTACATTGGGACTAATTGATATAAACTCATATATATCAGAAATAAAGCAGCTGAAATAACACAATTGACCATGCAAAGACTATTTGAATGCATTTTAAAACACACAGAGGATTCAATAGAGAAGGGTTAATAAACCTAATTTGATGATAAGAACATTACTGCCATCAGAATTAAGTCAATAAACAAATTGGAAGACTGTTAGGAAAAATGTTGACTCTGAAGTTGTGAAGTGTCTGGATCCTCTTTGTATGTCGTGAAGGAAGCAGTGAAGGGCGTTGCTGAAGGAATCAAATCACTCTCCCAGTTCTAAGCAATTCTTGGCCAACTTACAACAAGTCCAGGTCTGCCTGGTAGAGTCATAGTCAATTTCTTTGGTGTAAAAGCAAGTCAGAGTAAGGCTCATAAAACTCTGATATCCTATGGAAACTCTCAAAGTTGAAGTTAAAAGAAGGATTTAAGCAGATAAGCAATGTGTCCTTTGCCATACTCTTGAATTTGCTCAGTGCTGTAACAGTCAGTATTCAGTATGACTGGTATATGAGTAATGGGACAGTTACTTATACACAGTTTCCCAAATGAGGTTTATATAGGAAGAAAGTTTGATAGTGGTCAGATTTCTTTCAAAAGAGTTGCTATTATCCCTTGGGCCATGTATAGATAGTGAGGGAGTCACCCATACGATTGCCAGAAGTGTTGCACTGCCATAATATGAGCAGCGTGTTCCCACAGTCAGGCAAGTAGAACATGTTTTGGTCTTTGAACCTGAAAAAATGCCCAGTCATCCCTTCAGTGAGATTTGTAATTTGTCTGATGCAAAGTACCTGAAAAGTGCTGGAAAGGTCAGAGACAGCAGTAGCAGGTGGCTTTCGGGAAGCGATTTACATGGCAAATGCAAATGAGTGCAGGTCAGTGTATTTAAAGACAAGAAGTTTCTTTCCTTTCTGAGGCAGTGTAGTTATCGCCAGGAAACTAAGGTACCTTGCCTTCCCAAACTGCTCCCTCATTAAGAGGCCTAGTTACCTTGTTCAGGGGTTGGCTTAACACTCCACCGCGACCTCTAATGAAAACCAGCCGCAGCGGCGGTGCACTCTAATGAAACCCAGCCGCAGCGGCGGTGCTGAAAACGCCATCCATCATGCTAAGCCACAGCTTCTTGGCAGGGCTTGATGGGAGACTGACACTCTGGTCATCCAGGCGAGGACAGATGTACGATTCCCAGCCTGCCGTGTCCCTTGGTGTCCTTCCAGAGAAAACCAAGATGCGTGGGGGCTGCAATAGGGTGGACCCCACTGTGGTCCGAGGGTGGCAGCGGTGGGCACTCTGTTCCGCAGGCAAGTCACGCTTGCAAGATGCCTGATTTAAATGGACACATCATTTCTTACCTGCTGGGTCTCACCCTAAGCTGGGACACCCCCCCCAACACAGAGATGGTTTGCAGATTCTGGGTCTCTCCAATGCTTTATGCATTGGGACACTAGAGTTCTGTGACTGCTAATAAAGAAATACTATGTTCTTTTAATCCTTTAGGGTTTTAGATGTATTTTGTTGCTCTGCTTTCAAAAATGCAGCAACCTGCAACACTCTGTAGCAGATTGTACAGCTAAAAAGTCTTCCTAGCGTCAGATGAATGATCTTCTTCAAAGCTGTTTCCTCATCTTTTGATGAACGTGCTCACGAGAACAGATAAATATTGTACTATTTTATTTTCTTGACACAATCTTTGTTACATGAATGAGGCAGTAACTTTTAATGTCTTGTGCCTCCTGTGGATTATAGAAATCTGCTGTTAAGTTTCTGACCTTTTCAGTGGGCTGTGTTTCCATTAGATGGCCATTCCACTCTATTTTATCAGCTTCACTTAATTTGTGGGGAACTGCAAACAGTTGAAAGTACTTACGGTTTTGTCCTTACAGGATGATGTTTCACAAGTGATGTACAACATTAACACGTTGGTGCTTTAGCAGATGAGAAAACAGAAGATCAGGCAAGCAGAAATGAATTCTCACAGCAACAACAGGATGCAGCACATAGCTACTGTAGGTTTGTTATGGAGGTGAGACAGGTAATCCTGCATTTCTTCCTTGATGAAAACACAAATATATACAAATGTCTTCTTGTAGAAATGCAATAGTTGCATTATATCTGAGTATCTTTAAATAGCAACAGCAACAACATAAATAAAAAACAACACAAATTTAAGACCTAGTCCTTCGACTCCCTTACCCCAACCAAACAGTGACATTACATACTTAAAGGAGTAACTTCAGAAATGACTAGTGTTCTCAAGGGTCAGCCCATTAATAGCAATATTATTTGTTAATTAATAACAACATTAATAATAATATTATTTGTTATTAATGTACAGATATAACAAGGCTACCATAATGGCAAAAATTTTTACCCAGATGTCATCTTTGATAAAGAAATCTATGTGTATATATACATACGTGTATGTATTATTTATCTATCCATAACAGAAAGACTTGGTACAACGGTACAGGGAAACCTAAACCAAACATGCATGAATCTAAACAAGAACAAAGGGTGAGGGATTTAGAAAAAAATTTTGTAGCAGGCTATTCATGTATGTTTATGTGTGTCATGTCTGCACATTACTTGTATATATATCTATATTTCCAAATGAACAGAACACTCAAATGAAAGCTGCTTGTGTCTTTAGTTGTTTTCTTCTCTAGCTTGATTCCAAAATTAATGCTAAATTGTGCAAGAGATAAAATCATGATAGAAGTCTGACAAGAACAGCAGATACCAAGACATTGCTCCAAATACAACTAAAGGATTTGCTTCAATGGTACTTACTGCTTTATCTAGAGCATTCACTTATATGGTTGCTGTAACTGTAGTTTCTGTGCCTTTTTATTTGCTCTGTCAAAATACTCATGGCAATGAAATTTTCTTCCCTGCAGTGTAATAGGCAAGAAGATAGGAACACCTATGCAAATCCAACTGCAGATGCGCATGCAATGGAAATTTCAAAGAAGTCACCTTGTCAAATCCTGGTGCAGTTTATAGACGGCCATGCAACACCAACATTATCTTATCATTTTAGGCAGCTGACCACAAACTATAAATAAGGAATTAGAACAGAAGACATTCAGGATAATAGTCACAAAACGGAACTTTCGAACAATCCATGGATTTGCAGTGTTTGCAAAAAACATTCATCGATGAAAAACATTCATCATCATGGGATTAATGAACATTGTTGTAGATGATTAATATTTTGCGAGCATAAAGAAGCAGGGCTTAATTTGGTGCAGTTTGTTCAGCTCTAAACCTGAATCATAATTTGAGATAAAATAAACTGTATAGTGATCTTCAGGTGTGAGTTAAATAGTTCATATGTTAACATACACTGTCAAAGCTTTTCTCTAACACCAAAAAGACTTTCCTGCCTATTGATTGTCATTAGGATAGGGACCAATGTTAACAATTAAAGTGCTATTAAATTAATTCTTAATTAATTTAAGTGCTCTTACCCTTCTGCTTGAAATAATTCAGTTTGTCATTAAACAGAAATTCAGTTCACATTGAATATAAGATACGAGGTTTTGAGATTAAAGGCTAGTTCATATTCCTAAACACTAGAGTAAATAGTAGGTAGACTAACTGAAACCACAGTCTGTGGCTTCTTATCCTCCTCATTATGTGTTTGACAGGAGTTTGCACAGAGAAGTCCATCTAACTGCTAATACAAACTGCAGCACAGAAAAGTGAGCTCATCAGTTTTAGTGCTAATTGTAAAGCTTAGTACTTGCTATCAACCACTCACCCCAAAACAACCTCTGTGCTGCCTATTTATTTTTAGCCACTGCACAATTAACACTCCATTAACTATTACACCTGCGGTGCCTTTCCCTTTCAATCTGTTGCTGTTTTTTCTGGTCTCCCTGCACCTTGAATAAGGGTGCTCTGGAATTTCTTTTTATCTTTTTTTTTTTTTCCTTAATGATTTCAAGTTTTTGATAACAGTTACTGACAACATTCTGAAGCTAAAGACTACTCTTTATTTTCAAAATAAGCATGAAAGGAATTCTCCAGCATGCATAATTACATAGCCAGTGTGCTAGAAAAGCACAAGAAAAGCTAGAAAAGGATAAGCATATAATGGTATTTTGCCTGGTGTGTTTTCCCAGGCTCCAGATATCTATGGATTATGGATTTCTTGAGCTAGAATCTGTATTTGTGTATCTTTTCTGGATTTTTCTTCAATAAAATACATGTAATATTTTTTAGCACTGATTCTCGGTTTTCAACAGAAAATCTAGATCATTAGCAATTCTCTCCTGTGCTGCTACTTTCATGTGTCTCTTCTGTGGTTAATCCTATAGAGGTGGAGTGTAGTTTTTCGGACAGAACGACCACATTTACAGCTCAAGCACTTTATTTAGATAACCTCTACCACATACCCCACTTTCCCTAATCTCTTTCATCCCTCTTCCTGGTCCCTGTCACTTGAAGTATGATTTTTGATCATTTTTAAGCTGTCAAGCTTGTGACTTTGGCTGAGTTCGCCCCGGCACCTCCGCTCCCTCTTTCTCTAGGGATGTTTCTGATGGGAACCCCACGTAGGGCAGATGAGCTTTTACTTTTCTTGTGGAAAAGGCCATCGTAATGCATTCAGAGCAGCCTTGTGCTGGAACTGAACCTGCTTTGCTTGGATGGAGAGGCTCCCAGCACCCAGGCCTGGTTAGACCTGGGCTCCTCTTCCTAAAACTGTCTGAATCACCAGTGATTTCCCATATCTCAGACAGCCTGAGCCTTGCACAAATGGACTAACACAAACTTTCTTCAAAATGACCATCACAGGGAACTAACTTCCTATCAGCTTGAATTAATATGAGTTTAGGTATGATACTGTTTAATACCATCAGATGGATCGACAGCACTTCCTCTGGCCAACAGCATCTGACAGATTTGAATCAGTTGCAGACAGGTTAATAATCTGGCCCATTGGTGACTCCTCAGCCTTCTCAATGAGACCTGGTCCTTCTGAACATAACAGGTCTTGTTACAAATGACTAGAAAAGAGCATTTGCACAGGAGGTAATTCAGCCAAGACAAGCAAGTGGTAGAGCACGCCCATCACTGAAACATCCTGAATTCAGAACTGAATTCGCAGTCCCGCTGCAATGTGCATGCTGTCCTGCTTGCACTGGGAGCTGGGTGGGTGTAAATACGTTCTGACCTGGAAACAGTGTGAGCTGTGGTTAGTGCAGCTGGCTAATGGCTAATGAACCCACCTGGCTAATGAACCTGTCACTGGCTAATGAACCCACCTGGGGCTGTCAGATGCTGTGGATGTGGATGTGTTTGGCTGGCAGGGCTCACGGGAAGCACACGCTCACATCAACCTGCTGAAGCCCACGTAGACACACCTTGAGTAAAGCCCACCTGGAGGGGAAAACATATTGGACGTTTATATAAAGGTTGTTGAACTGAGCTCTGCATCCACAGTGTTAGCTGCTAATATTATTTCCCCAGTCTACAGCTTTAGGAAAGACCTTTATGGGAAAATTTACTGCACGCATGCTTTAATTCCTTGTAAACCAAGAGCAAACAGTTTAATCCCTGCTGGCATTACTTGTGCTTTGTTTGTCAGAGAGAAACAGAGAGGCATAATTAACTGTCATGTTCTGCATGGACAACTGGCTCACAGAGAAAATAAATAAATAAGGGAGAAAGTGAAACTTAAGGCCTGGTGGTGCCACCATAAAACATCCCAGACTGCAGCTTTTATTTTTAATTTGAATGATGGTTTATATCTACATGGGCCTCTGTGAGAGTCGGTCCGAAGTCGTTCCGA
>NW_009597088.1:0-10290 GCF_000690535.1 Cariama cristata
CGGGGGGACATCCGCCCCCCGGCCTGCCTACGCCTGCTGGCCTTCGTCCTCCTTCCCTGGGCACAGCGGTCAAGGCAAAGGGTGCTGCTGCACCCCTAGGAACGCGGAGCTAAAGGCCACCCACCTCCCCATCCGCCCAGCTCGAAGGCGCGGAGTTGCCCGGCCATTTGGCACAGGGTCAGCCCCTTGCTCCCAGGCCCGACGGCTCAGTCCTGTGGCTTTTCACCACGTTGGTCATCCACACCAGACCAAGGTTGGTGCAAAGCCCTCCCTGCTGGGTTGAGTGGCTTTGGGTGAGGGAGATGGCCCCCACATCCCCAGACACCAAACACGAGGGTTGTAAGCACATCTGCTCGCTGCGGCATCACCCCAGGTTTAGGCAGGGCTGTAGGTAACGCGTCGAGGACGCTGTCCCTCCTTTTTGATTCAGGGCAGGCCACAGACCGCAGTTTCTCAGCTCCTGCAGCCCCCAGGCACGGGTCCCGCTTGGCAGAGGGAGCAGGCTCTTGGCTGTGATACAGCATGATTTCTGTATCAAGATAACTCATTGGAAATAGTTGTCTGTATGTCAGCACTTCAGGAGAGCAGGCTCTGCGCTTCATTCTCAAACGAGTTGTCAAGGTCAAACCCAGATGGCAGTTTTGGGGTTGGTCTGGCCTGGCCAAGGCAAAAAAATAGAAAAAAAAAAAAAAAAGAACTGCAATTTGTCTCTGCTAGGATTTCACAGCTAGGAATTTCCCTTAGAGAGGGAAATTGATGTCACAGCAGATCAGCTTTTTGTAATTAAGGCATAACCTCTAGAGCGTAAACAGGGGCAGAGAGGTCTCTGAATCTGCAGAAGGCGTGGATTGCCAATCCCACAGGCAGACAGACAGAGACACCCAAAATGAGCTTATGTTTGTTTTTCCAGTAAGAGAAATGCTATTTTGAAGTCAGTGCAGGAAAAGAGATTTTTAGACTCTTTCCACTCCAATCTGTTTCCTCAGTGTCTGTGCTCGGTCAGGAACTGGTCTTTCATGAAATAAAGTGTGTGATCCATCTTTCTCAGAAAAGGCAACCCGCTGAGTATAATGGCACTATTCATGGGCATAAGCTTCCCCCTGCGTGCAAATATCTGCAGATTCTGGTCATCTGTTGCTCCCTTTCCCGCGTGTCTGCATACACACATCAAAAAGTAGGAAGGTTTGAAAGAAATAATAAATCCAGGAATACATGCAGATAAGCAGGAATCTTTTTTTAAAACATCTGCACTAGGCTATGCTAATAGCATCTGCATGTACTTGCGAGCACTACTGCATATCCATGCAGGTTTTGACTGTTCTTTGGGGTGCTTTAAGAGTATTTACACCAGCGTAACGCCAATGAGTGCTTAAAGCCCTTTCTTGAAGTCACACAAATTCAAGCACCATCAGATATTCATCCTATCAGAATAGGACAAAGGAACGGCAAATTCGCTGTGCCACATTTACTGATACAAAACATCCTAAGGGAGATCTGGCCTTAAAACACTGCAGCATCTTTGTCATGTAACAGAAACATGTGATGTCCAGAGCTAGAGCTGTTCTGTGGGTATTATATACAACAACAAGTTTTTATTTATGAAGGAAGCGGCTAATAAAAGTGGAAAGAGGAAAAAAAAGTCTATGGATAAGTCTTTAACTTTTCAGAATGGGTAGGTACAGGAGGAAAATAATTGTTTCCAGACTGAAGGCAGGCAGCAGTCCACATTGTATAGTGAAGAAAGAGCAGACGGCTTTCAACACACTTGTTTCCAATCAAGTGGAAACCGAGCGTCTGAGGTTAGCCTAAATGGAAAGCACAAACTGAAACAGGTTGCTAGTTCAATCCAGGGACAAGGATGGAGGCAACAAAGGAGACAAGTTTCTTTCATAGACACAGATGGATGTCTCCAGGCACCAGCACTGCTGTAGTTGCTTGAGGCTGCTGCTGAGGAGCCTTCTCTGTGGCTTTGGCACCGTTGCGTTAGGTGCTGTACAAAGAGAACAAAAAGATGGTCCCACTCCGACTCGCTTGTGATCTCAGCATACATTCTTCAAGTAAAAGTCCAATGTTGGGTCTTAAAAGATCATCCTTCTGTGTAAGCCATGTTCTTCATTTCAATTTGTACTTTCTGCTTCCAAGGAAAATCATTGCAGTGCTTGAGGATACTGAAGCAGGCTAGGTTAGGGCAAACAGTTGATTCGGCCAACTTTTGCGTGCACAACTCGTCCTTATTCAAGACAGCGGGGCCATTAAAATGAACAGGATCTTCCACTTAGGAAGGGCATATATTCATTGCAGGATGTATTTAGTCCTGAAACAAAGTGAAGACGGGCACTTACAGAAGGGCATGGAGCTGTCCTAACTGTGTAACATCTTCTGACACGCTGGCTATAAGCATTCTGGAACAGAAATATCACAGCTGTCAAAGTTAACGGTCTCCCAGCATCTCTGTGCACTCAAAGGGAGACACATTAATTATCAAGTCTTATTTAAAAATAGTTGTTCCAAATGTGCTCCCTCTGCCCAGTGAGCAGTGTGTATGGCTCAGCTGGGCTGCGGCTGCTGCACCCCTGGCCTCGGGGCTGCCGAGCGCTGTGGGGTGGTGGCTGTTTGAAGGGCCAGCAGGACGAGCCCTGCCCCTGCCCCATGTGAACGCATGGGGGGAAGAGGAGGTTTGGCTGCCGGTGGGAGCGGTGGCTCTTGCAGCCGGAGTGCCTTCACCCCACTGGAGCTGGATGAGAGGGCTGTTCGGGCAGGAGGGGAGATCAGCTGCGCAGGAAGCAAATGCTGGATAGGAAAAGCGGACAGTACAGCCAAGGCTGTTTTACTCCTTTCAGCCTCTGCCATGGCCCTAGCTAAAGTTTTGCTTTGACTGTTGCTAAAGCCTGCTCCCAGGCACAGCCCCAGGGGCTAGGGAAGCTCTGGCAGACCAGGATGGTGCTGGTGACCCTCTCAAGCACAGGCAGAACTTTGTCTGGACTCAAGGTCTTGGTCCACATCTCAAGGCTTGCCATGCTGAGCCCTGGGATAGTATCTAAAAGGTTGCCAGGGCATGAAGATGAAGATGGTGACCTTGGCCTCTGGCACAGTGATGCTCACATCGTTGTGAGGGCCTGAGGCTTGGTAATAGACTCCCCAAGACTGAGATGTGTTGCAAGTCTCAGCACTTTCTACTCTAAGTGCATGGTGTATTCCTTCCCCTGACCTGCTTTCCTTAGGGAAAACCCAGAGAGACATGTACTGATTTGAAGAAGAACCCCTTCCCCAATCCAAACCACAGTAATAAGCAAAAAAACTCCAAACCACCATACCAAAACAAGGTCCTGTTCTGCAGAAACACCTTCTTCCATGGAGAGCAGAGAACAGTTGCATGATGGATACTGGTCATGCTATTCACTTAAATCTTTGGAAGCGCTCAATATGGTGTGGGCTGCATTATAAAGCTAGAACAGGACAGAATGGACCACAATCTACTTAGTATCAATGCAATTGTAAAAACAAAACAGTAAAAATCATAACAATTTAATCATAACACAACTACAATTCTCAAGTACCCTCCTCCTTCCATTCTTCTTTTATTAGAAGATTCATTTTTTAAATTACTACTCTCTGTCATGTTTTGGACTGGTTGGACAAGACAGCCTTCACTGTGTTTTAAAGATGAGTTGTCCAAACTGTCACTGTTCATTCAGTTCACCACCAGAAGGACTGTCAGCATCCTTGCAGTGGAAGCCAGTATTTTACGGCATTTCCTCACCCGTGAGTTGAGCCTTACAATCATGTAAAATACAGAAATAAATGGAATAACAGAGAGTAATTCTATACTCAGCAGACTTACTTTATGTTTATGCCAGTGGGACAGAGAATAAATTGGCTAATATTTTACAAGAAAAAGAACCACAGAAGACTCAAGAGGAAACACAACACTGCACTATGTGCTGAGAATTGTCTACAGGTGACTGCCACAGGCATGGCATGCTTCTGGGCTGGCAGGGGAAGCGGAGGCCTGACAAAAGGGCTCTGGATGTTTATCTTGCACTAGCCCTTTTGCATTGCTTCAGTGGAAAAACAGGTCAGAAAGCCACTGTTTTTCCCAGTTCTCAGTGGCCTCCCAGCTGGGTTATGTGGTCATTTGCTCCCCTCCTGTTATCCCACAGGAACACATACGATGGCAGAATTAAGCAGTGACTGGTTGATATTTTTTGTGCCAGCTCCTGTTCCAGGAATAAGAACACCAGGCTCTGCAGAGACACCTGTAGCAAGTCAATGTAATTTAGGGCAGCCTGTGTACTGCACCCACATCGCCTGAGCTCGTACGTCCACCTAAAGCACAAAGGAACCAGTTTTGTTCTCTGGGAGCCTCCTCCGCACATTCCTGCCTGCACCTCGCCCTGTGCTGCACCAAGTCATACGGCTCGGCACAGCCAAGCAAGCCAGCCAAAGGTCTCGGCAGTCTGTTCCTGGCTTTGCCCCTGCCACACTGTGGGGCATTAGCCACGTGGCTTATTGCTGCTCTGCTGTGGATCGCCCACCTGTGAAACAGGCCGTACGTACTAAGATGTCCTGTGTCTCCCAGGGTATTTGTGGCTGTGGCCTGCCTGAAGTTTCATATACACTTGGGGTCCTTGGAGGAAGGGATGCATACATCCTATACATCCACGCACAGCACACATATGCAGAGTGTTAGAGCTGGGCTAAGAACATCGGGTTGGCTGACAGGCTCTAGGGTTTGCAGCAGGACTTTGGAGAATTGTTACAGAGCTCAAGAGATACAAATTGTATGTATGGAAAATATTATGCATAGCAAAGTACTCCGACAAGGACTTGCATACACACACTATAGGCAAGAAAGTTTAGGGACCCTAGCACAGGCACAAGATGTTACATTTCCTCTCAATGCAATGCATATATGCCAGTGATACCTTTACCTTTCCCTTGGTTAGTAAACTCCCCAGGATGAAGATGTGAAAGTCTGATGTCAATGCCCACTGGTTTTATGTCTGGCTATGCCCAGCAGTTTCACTGCCACACTTCCTGGTTTTTCCTGGTGCCAGCGAAGAGCCCAGCTCTGCGGTCAGTGTGTGCCACAGCTGTGGTCCCCTGCGCTGCAGCAGGGCTCGGCATTGGCACGCTGGCCCACGGTTGCTATTTGCTGATAGTAAGAATGTAAACACATGTGCATGTTTGGGGAGTAACCCATGATTCAGCATTAATGTTTCCTTTTTTTTTCAGAGACTGAACTAGAGGCACTAGGAGCACATGAAATATGTATTGTTGAGTTTTACTGAGGTTCAGTAAAAATAGAATTATAAAGGGAAATCCTTCCTCATGGGACTCTGAGGCTACTAAAAATTGTACCTACAACTGTGGTTGAGGGGATAAAACAATTAGAATTCAAATACTGCTTCATTGTCTGAAGAGGTTTTTCCTATTCATGGGTCACAGTTATTCCACTAGACTGTGACCACATAACCATAATTGGGCAGCTTTGCATTTGTTTGAGATAGCTACCATCGCGGCAGGAAAAAGACAAGCTATTTTCTAAGTGTGCTGTGTGTCACACAGACTGTTTGGGGTTTGGTAGTATACGATGGGGATATTCAGCCTTCAGGGCTGTGAGATTCCACTGCATCTTTCAGGGATGAGATGAACGTGGAATCACAAGAAATGCTGTCCAAGTTTCCACTCTGCAATGAGTGATCTCTGTGTTTTGAAAAACTGGAAGAGAGAGGGCACTGAAGAGGGCATAACTAATAATTTTAAAGCTCATACTGGGCTGTGGGCATTTAATTTAAAATAAAGCATGTTGGCTCTCTCCAAGGATCTATTTTTGCCTGTGGTATAAGAATATATTTAAAGGATTTACCGTAATATTTCTTTGAGGGACAAATGTTTATCTTTCTCTGTTCCTATGTCTGTGAAAGGAAAAAAGCTGAGTTTTGAATAAGTGCAGCACAGTTTAATAAACTGGCAGATCTAGGTAGATTCTTCATAATTTTGAATAGCTAAAGCAATAGAGCTATGAAAATATTCCTAAATGATGTTGCCAGACAACAGCGTATAATCTGTGCTATTTTCTGTATGTAGCACCGTTCATTGCCATGCAACAAATTGCAAAGGTCAGCAGACCCTGACAAGCAGCTGTGTTACAGCAGTCACTGGAAAACACCAGTCCTTGCACATAAAATTGTTTCAGGCAAGCATATCTTTCCCAGACAGACTGAGATCCACACAGTGGATCATGCTTTTCCTCTGAACAACTAGAGGTAAGTAAAGCCCTTATGGAAAAAACAGCATACATGTCCACCTAAGAAAATTTTCAGCCATATCACAGGATTGTATACATACATACATACATGCATGCCCAGGCATAACAAGGGTGCATTTTAACAGGACCAAGAGCAGCTTCTCCATCCCCACCTAGTACCAGTCAGAGCCTTGTCTCCCTGCTGCCTCCTGCTCTGGAGACATCCACTCTCTGAGCTGTGACCTGCTCTTGGAGCTGCCTCCCCAGTTCTGGATTGAAGTAGAAAATTCAGCAATGCAGCATACTTTTCCTTGCCATGCTCCCACCCCCTCTGGCTGGTATGCCCAGGAGAAGGCTCCCTCTCATGTTGCCCTTCCTCCTCCCCGAAGTGTTTCCAGGCTGCTCCTGGATCGAAAGAGTTATTTATCTCTGAGAGGGCATATGTCTAAGATTTTTAAGCCACCACTGCAGACTACAGAGTTTCAGATCATTGTCATTTTCCACTCTACTACCATGTGGTCTCTAACCCTGGGCAAGTTCCTACAGCTGGAGTTTTCACCTCTGTAACTAAATTGAAGCATTTAAACCCACATTTAGGTGCCTGAGCAAGAAGACATTTCAAGAGCTGAGATAGTCTCTCACCTCGCCATGAGGTTTGCCACTCTTCACAACTTTCTGTGCTCCAAGGAAGGGCCTCCCCATTCTTCTTTTCCTTTGGAAAAGGTGAAAGGTATTTCATGGTCTGGCAGGTACTAACTGCTGCTTGAAATTAGATATCTAAAAAGCCATTACAGCTGGAGAAGGTGAAGATCTGGCCCAGAGAGGAGACATTAACCATCCATTTCCAAGCTTGCCGAATGAGAGCTGATGAGCAGGACTGCAGCTCTAATGGGTTCCTAAATGTTATGTATTTGCTCCCTGCTTCCTACCGGATGGGGATGGATACCACAGAGTTCCAGCTGTCTGCTCTCTTCTTCCCAGGGGAATTCACCTAATTGCCTAAGTAACTTGAGATGGAAAAGTGAGGGTAGAAGAGGTGTGGGGCCTGCAGGTCCTCAGCAGAACCCCTGTGTCTACTTCCCACTCATTCTTCAACCCTTTTCCATCCTTTGCTCTCCTCCTTTCTGGACACACCCATAGACACCTGTAGCCCCCGTTGTCTGAACCAGATTCTCCCATCACCCCCAAGAGCAGCATTCAGGGCCAGGTTACCCAGGACTTCAGGCTGGCCTGAGGCAGGCAGAGCTGCCAGAAGATGGTGCAGCAAAGAGGCACAGCAAAGAGGCTCATCTGCTCCCTGGTGAGGAGTCCCTAGGCCTCCCTCCAGCTGGGCCTTCATGCACCCACGCTCCTGCCGTTTTTCCCACAGGCTTCTGCTGTTTGAGAAGAGCAGGACTGGACTAGCGAGGGGAACAGAGAGACACCTGCCCTGGCATAAAGAACAGAGGAGGGGAAACCAGGAGAGCTGGTGTGTCTCTGCTGGTCTCAACACCAGGTGGGCTGCTCTGCCCTCAGAGACTGTCTTCCTGAGGCTGGTAGAGATGTTGACTCTTCACTCATCTGGGGTGCAGCCCAGCCTTCGGGGAGAGGGGTCACCTTGTGAACACAGCCTGCACGCCCAGCTGAAGGCACTGGAAAAGCTGGCAGCCCTTATGGGCTTTTCTCCACTGAGAACAGACTGAAGCTGTTTTACTTCAGGGCTGTTTTACGAGGAGCAGAAAGAGGGCACTCGAACAGAGCACTAAGGATTAACTTTACAAGTGTGTCTCCCTGTGACAAAGTGTTTGAGGTTTGCCAGTTCTCTTACATTCTCTCCCGCTAGCTGAGGACAGCCTTGTCCTGAATAGGAGAACAGGAACGGTGCAAGAGCTCAGTGTCTGACATCTTCCTGCGTTCTGGCTCAGGAAGAGGGAGATAAATAAAAGCTGCCAGAGAAATGCCTTGGAATGACCCTTTCTGATAGGAGAAACAGTATCCTGGAAACACCCATCATTTGTTGGCAGAGATACTCACTGCATTCCTTAGCTACACAACCAAATTTCTTTAATTCTCCTCAGGGTCATTTTTGGACTGGATTGCAAGTGTGTTTTATGTAAAAAAACCTAACAAAACCACCAAAGAAACAACCACTTTGTTTCCTTCTGTTTTACATTTCTGACATTTCCTAAAAGGAACAAAATGTTGGAACAAAGAAGTATTTTTCTTTTTTACAGCCCTATCTATCATTAAGAGACAGTTTGCTTAACATCTCTTCTTCCCTGTGAAGGTGATGGATGGGGCTGAACAAGACATACAGGATCCAGTAAGTGAGGTGCCATTCATGTCACCAGCAACAGCGGTCATCAGGGAATCATCTACCATTTTTATTGTTTCAGAAAGACATGTGGAGGAAGAATGGAGCGGGCTGAGATTTATTACAGTTGATGGAACAGACTTTAAAGTTAGACAAATGGAAATTGGGGTTCTTTGCAGGAATAGACCCTAGGTGAGGCTGTCAAGTTAGGCAGGGCCCTGTTTTTGTAGGGAACAGCACGTGTGTGTACTCAGACTTGAAACCTCCAAGAAAGACTGCTGAAGGCTGCCTTAGCAATCAAGAAAGTGGTGCACCAGCAATGAACCAAATAATGGAGTTCATCAGAGCTCTCCTGCTCATCAAGCTGGGCCCGGTTCTCCCCTGGATGTTATCCCATTATAGTTGCTGAGGAGACACTGGAAGGGACTTCAGAGCAACAGGTGAACCTCTAGTCTTCTACATCTCAGCATCCATTTTGCTGCAGCAAGCACTTGAGACCACTGGAGACTGGGAGATGAATGCTAACATCTAACAAAATGCCAGCCATCAGATGTGCCATCTAAACAGTGATCTCACCTGCAGAGTTTTTAAAGTGGCATCTTACACTTCCCAACCCCTGACTTGAAAGCCCTGAAGAACCTGCACTGTCACATTCCCATCCTTTTTCCTTTCCCAGAGAAATCAACCTGGATGGGAAGTGACGAGTATACACAGGTTTTGTGAACTTTTAGGAATACTTCTGAAAGTTGAGACAAGGAGAATGAGAGCGCCAAAACGCCCATGTTACTGGGAGTAGTAAGCATCCTAGGAAGCCTCCCCAAAGCTCCTGAGACCCATGCCAGAGACTCACTGAAACTCCTAAATTGTTAGTGGTTTTATATCTCCTTCCATGCCATTTTCCCACCTCCTCCCCCTCAAGCTGATGGCCAGTTCTGCTCATGGGAAAACCTGTAATAATTTCATGGAAGCCAAAAGAGTGAATCATATAAGAGCGCAATCGGGCCATGAGGATTTAGTAATGAATCTGACAGGGACAGAGAGAATTGAGGATTGGGGGTGTTCTAAAATAATGATTTAATTTGACCAAACACTTGATAAATTCATTCCTCCTACTTCCTTTCTGAATGCAGTTATTTGTCCCAGTAGTTACATTCACACTCTTCCATGTCCAAATTCATTTCTTTCACATGATTAATCAGCAGCTGGAAGCAGGTGATGTCATGGACTCTGACATTAGATTGCCATCAAATATTACATTTATCTTTTTTTTTTTTTTAACTAAACAACTGCAGTGATGGCTTTGCTGGCTGGTGGCCAGCTGAGTCTCTGCACAGAAATGTAGCACTCCTTGCCTGTGTTTTCCCATATTCCCTGGCTGGCTTGCTCTCTGGTAGGAAAATTAACTTCCATGGCAAGAGTCTGAGTAACACCTACACTTCCAGTGTATCCAAGAAAATCATATTGCAAGGACCAGGGGAGTCCTTACAGCCCTGGAAAACCAGGGGTTCATCTCTTTTCCCTTAGAGGAAAAGTAGTGCTAGGGCAGCTTCAGTGTCCCAAGGTGATCAGACAAACAGATTTTTGTTTCAGACAAAAGGTGGATGGAAGTAGGTTAGAGTCCCTCAGATGCAAGCTGTCAATCATAGAATCATAGAATAGTTTGGGCTGGAAGTGACCTTAAAGACCATCTCCTTCCAACCCCCCTGCCACGGGCAGGGACACCTTCCACCAGACCAGGTTGCTCCAA
>NW_009597088.1:10972-22228 GCF_000690535.1 Cariama cristata
AGCCTATCCAGGTCCCTCTGGATGGCATCCCTTCCCTCCAGCATGTCGACTGCACCACACAGCTTGGTGTTGTCGGCAAACTTGCTGAGGGTGCACTCCATCCCACTGTCCGTGTCACCAACAAAGATGTTAAACAGCACCAGTCCCAATCCTGACCCCTGAGGAATGCCACTCGTCACCAGTCTCCACTTGGACATCGAGCTGTTGACCACAACTCTTTGAGTGCGACCATCCAGCCAATTCCTTATCCACCGAGTGGTCCATCCCTCAAATCCATGCCTCTCTAATTTAGAGACAAGGGTGACATGTGGGACAGTGTCAAGTGCTTTACACAAGTCCAGGTAGATGACATCAGTTGCTCTTCCATCATCCAACAATCCTGTAACCCCATTGTAGAAGACCACCAAATTTGTCAGGCACGATTTGCCCTTAGTGAAGCATTGTTGGCTGTCACCAGTCACCTCCTTAGTTTCCATGTGCCTTAGCATATTTTCCAGGAAGATCTGCTCCACGATCTTACTGGGCACAGAGGTGAGACTGGCTGGCCTGTAGTTCCCTGCATTTTCCTTTTTTCCCCTTTTTAAAAATGGGGTTTATGAACAAGCATTACAATTGCATTTACATGGAAACAATATGTGTTTCAGCTTTTGGCCACTTTGGAAAAAGGAGGATGATGATCTTTGCAGAAATGGTGCAGGACACTTTATTGTTGATGAAATTTGCCTGGCGGTTGTTAACAGATGATGTCTCCCACGTTTACCAGAAATGGGTAGTGCCTGAAGTCAACATTGCACTTCATTTTCTGTTAAAAACCTGATTCATATCTCTCATCTTTTCCTCTGTCAAAACTATGTTCTCCCATTCTTAATGCTTAAAAGATTCTCAGAGGTTTTTTTCTCAAGTTTGGGCTGAGTCGGAGGAGTCTGCCTGGTACAGCAAGTTGTAAAAGGGGAAAGTGGGGCCTTGCATTCTCTAAGAAACGATGGGATTTTGTCAAGTTCTCTCTCCAGCATTTTATCAGTTTAAAAAGCCCACATCTGGTCTAACCTGTTCTCAATAATACATGCTGTCTTTGAGAAGGCAGTCTTGACAGGCTGGTTTTGGAATAACTCTGATGGTTTATTTTCCATTTTAATTTTCAAACATTTCAAAATGTATATTACACATTGTGATCATAGCTGTTGATGAGTTTTGGTTGATTTTGTTTAACCGAGACATTAGCTGTATTACAGACAAACGGATTTAGCTCTTACAGCACTCAATTTTCGAAATCATTACAGAAGGATGAGATTATCGTCAAATATTTTCTGTTAATATGCTTAAGCATTTACAATTATGGAAGCTTTTTCATAAGTAAATGCAAAATTATTGTAGCAATTCTGAGTATCAGCAGGGTTTGAAAGCCTTTAATTAACTTTGGTTACATTTGAAATAATCATAATAATTTGAGAATAATAAACCAGATCAGTCCCTGGGAAGACTCCCATAAAATGGATTACATCACACCTGAAATAAGTTTTTGCTCTTTCTCTGGCATTTAGATAATCCATGAAAAATCCCTAAAAGGCTAACAACCGTAGCAGGAAACACAAATTATAGTCTGAGTATTGTTACCCAGTTACATCCAAAGAAAAATACCTAGCGATTCAAATGGGCTATGGACCAGGTATTATACTGTGCAACTAAATTAGAAATTCAGCTGTCTCTGGTAGAGGAACTGATCAAGTTCTTTCTTTCAGAATTCAATTCAAAATCCCTTCAAGCACTGTCTCCAAGGAAGTACTTTTTCCCACAATTCCTATTTTCACTTGTACTATTCAAAAACTGAAAGCAAGGACTTACATACAAGGTACTAAATAATCTACTGAATTCAAATCAGTTTCCACTGGGTAGATACATTTTTTCCATCCACATTTAAGGTAAGCATACCAGACAGCCTTTCTTTTTAACAAGCTGATGCGATGTAAACAGGATGAATGTATAGGTAACGCTCTGCAGCTACAAATGGAAGACCTCTGAGCATTTGGCGGTGGTGTGGCCAGTCGTCCCCATGGCACAAGTCAGAAAACAGAGGGCAACAGCAGCGACAGTGCGATGCCCAAGGCAATGCAGGGAAGCAGTAGCAGAGAGAGCAATAAGGGCTCTCTTGCCCGCCAGCCCAAGCCAGAACTACCCTTGGATCTTGGGACTGCACTGACAGCCTTGGCTCTGTAGTTAGAGAGAAGGACAGAGCTAAATAACTAACAATAGCTAAAGTCTTTTTCTTCACCCCTGTTTTCATATGGTCACGTTCGCATTATGAACTTTAGTAAAGCCAGCACACCAGGTATGTTACTTGTACTAGCTCCTGCAAGCAGCTATTCTTTCCACACAGTTATTATATTAGCCCTTGTTGTAGCAGTTGTACAAGCTTGTCTGCAGCTGCCCCTGCTCAGCTTGGCCCAGCCATAGTTTCTCAGCCTGCATGGACAGCCCTTGTTGTCCATCGTATCCTCTCCCTGCAGGTGAATAGGAAAGTCCACCTGATTTGCTCCATGCATCTGTCTGGGCCAGGCCTTCAGTGGTGCTCAGGCAGCCCGAGGAGACCCTTCTCACTCTGCCCAAACTCCCAGCTTTTATTAGCTCTGCCCGTACTATTCCAGTGCTTCTAAGGCTCACGCTTGTTGTCCTCATGCTTATTGTTCTACTTCTGCCAGTGTTTCATAAAACACCCAGGGCCAGATCCAATGCTGAAGGGAAGAGAATCACTGACTCCTACAGGCGCTCAATCAAATCTTTCCTTTACTGAAAAACATGCAGTCCTGCAGAGAGGGTTGAATTTAAAAGCTCGATAAAGCATCATTGTTTTTGCTGGTTTGGTTTCTGAAGGGTAACTATTAAATAAAAGCATAGGAAGCCAACCCAAGAAAGGGCTGGGATGCATAGCTCCTGTTTATTTCATTTGCAAAACATACTTAGGTAGCCTTTTACTTACAGTTTATCCTACGGAGCAGCCACTGAGACACTGCTGAAAGCTGAGAGCATCACCTCTGTACACCAACAGTCCATTACAGAAGCAGTGCTACTGAAACCACAGAGTGTGGGTTATTCTACAGAAGAAATGGGGAGGCACTGGGAACAGATTTCTGTTTTATTTTAGCAGCACTGCTCATCTGGAGAACCCACAGGTAAATAAAGGAGGCTAGAAGGAAGCTAGTCAGGGCGCCGCATGGAGAAGGGGAGGCCATGCCTAGAGGAGGAGCAGCCCCACAAGCACAGCAGTAGGGCAATGGCTGAAGCCCCAGCCCTGCTGATCAAAACTCTTTGTCCAGGTGGTGAAGCAGGAGATTCACTACAAGAACAAAGAGGGTACAGACATTTCTGTGTGGGTGGAAGGTGCCCAGCTGAAAAACTTCAGGTTTGGGGCATTGCTACTCCTAACGCTGCAGCATTCCCTCTTCCTCCTGGTGGACCAGCTGCCAAAGGCAACTGGATGCAGCACTGGCCTTTCAGGACTTAGGAAATGCAAATACAGTTTTATTTACTTCCTGACCCTTGGCTCAAAACATCTGCAGCTCTATAAATGAAATGTAACCACTGCTATTTAGCAACTTCTTCTGCCCCTGCTTCATTTTGCCAGGAGATGGAGGCCATGCTGTGATGTGACTGTGATGCGCCACAGGTGTTGCGGTGACGTTTAAGAACTTTCAGTTGGACTCCTTAGGAATCTGGCACCCTTGCTCTTCATCTTGCATCTTGTCTAGCAGGACGAAGCCTGTCTGGTCAGGTAAACGGCTACAGCTTGGAAATTTTAGTCAAACTGAGAAAAAAACCTTGAAAATGGAGACTTCTGCTCCAGAAACATCTTGGGTTTCTGTTGAGGATGAGACAGTTGAGTTGGCATTCTCAACTTCTTCTGTCCCTCCAGTATGTGACAGAAGAGCCACTGGTGGTGCTGCCTTTGCACCTCTACTAGAAGAAAAGGCTGATCAAGTTTTGCCTGATGAACCCTGGGCCATGAACGTAGGTGCTAATTTTTTGGAGGAGAGCTCTGGCAAAGCTTTTCATCCTCTTTCTTCCTGAAGAAACTCTGGAAAATTGTTGGAAGCAATTGGTTTCGGTTATCTTGGTGGGGTGATGCTGGAAACTGCGTAGTAGTTGCTGAAAGAGTCTTCAAAAAGGAATCATACAATCATTATGGTTGGAAGAGACCTCAAAGATCATCAAGTCCAACCGTATACCCAATGCCACCATGCCCGCTAAACCCACTAAACCATGTCTTGAAGCGCCACATCTAAATGTTTTTTGAACACCTCCAGGGACGATGACTCCACCACCTCCCTGGGGAGCCTGTTCCAATGCCTAATGACTCTTACAGTGAAGAAGTTCTTTCTAATGTCCAGCCTGAACCTCCCCTGGCGCAGCTTGAGACTGTTTCCTCTTGTCCTATCGCTAGGTACTGGGGAGAAGAGACCAACCCCCACCTCGCTGCAACCTCCTTTCAGGTAGTTGTAGAGGGCGATCAGGTCTCCCCTCAGCCTCCTTTTCTCCAGACTAAACAACCCCAGCTCCCTCAGCCACTCCTCATAAGACTTTTTCTCTAGGCCCTTTACCAGCTGGGAGTGCTGGGAAGGAGAGGACCTCTGAAAATTTTTGTACTGAGTCCATGAAGGTGTTCATTCATCAGCTTAATCTTCATGGGTTCAGCAAAAAGGAAGGAGATTGTCCAGTATCTGCCTCACCTGACAAACTTCAAGCACTAGCAGCAGCAGATTCTGGTTTTGGCAAGGTACATCAGTCCCTCTGCACGTGAAATAACTCTCAGGATATTCTGGAGGGATAGATTTACATTGATCTACAGTAAGCCTTTACAAGGTAGGAGACAAGGATGGTAGTGAATGTCCTGATTTTGTCTCTCCACTCGTTCTCAGCAATTCTTTACACAGTATTTCTGAGGAGTAGAAATGCTGAAAAAATAGGTTTTGGTTATTTCCGATTACTTTGAGCCCAGGAAATGGAAAGATAGTCTCATCATATTGTGCTTTTTTTGTACTTGCTCCGTATCTTGCCGTACTAAAAATTTAAATTTTCTTGTGGCATCTGCTGAATGCTGACAAGATACATGTCAGCATCATATTATTACCTACACTTTCATTCCACATTGAAGTGGCTGAAAACCACTGACATTTAGGTTTCTACATCCATTTTTATGCTTTGGAAAATTCTATACTTCTCTGCTCCCAAATGACAAAAACACAAGGGGGGTTATGACTTAACAGAACTGTATTTTAGTAACAGAACACTTTATTGGGCCTCAACTTTAGGTTTAAAATGCCCCTAAGAGGCCTTTTTAGTACCCGTCTTTGTCTTTTTTGAATCAAATGCTTAGTTGTTGTAGCTTTGTCTTTCTCAGTCTGGAAATGACGGCAACTAACTGCTCTCCTTTGCATTTTTTAGCTACTCTTCGATTATAACCCCTATTTCAAGAGAGATTATCCCCACCTGCTATGAGCCTGTAAGCAAAGTGCTGGTGTAAAAAACACAGCACCACGTGCATTCTCTCTGGACCCAGATTTGAAGGAAGGCCACCTGAGAAGCCCAGACACTCAGCCTGTGGTAGGAGCTGCTTCTGTGGAGGAGAACGATCCCTTCACATCAGCCCACAGGAGGACACCCAGACGTCTGCACCCAGCATGTCCACACCTACCGAGCCATGCACTGAAGCAACAACACAGATCAGAAGTGCCCGTACATCCCTATCACCACGACTCTGCAGCCACACCTTGGTTGGTGTCCAGGATGCAGCTTCTGCTTCATCTGATACTTCACCACACCCCATTTTACCTCCCGTACCAAGCAGTCCTTTCACACTATGGTTGGCTCTTCCTGCCTTTCCATTTGGGCATCCACATTCAGGAGCTATGCAGGCTCCTTGGGCTAGCCTGCTTCCCTTCTGTGAGCGATGGCTTTCAACATCCACGCTCGCAGAAGCATCCCGGAGCCATGGCTTTCAACATCCATGCTGGCAGCAGCCTCTGTTGTTGCTATGCCAAAGCCACCGCGCACCGCCAAGCTCCAGCACACCCTCATTGCTGTACTTGCATCTACCATCCAAATAAATATTTTCTGGTTGTCTTGTCCTGTCTCTACAGTCTCACAGTTATTGTCTACACCCTGAGGCGTTGCCTTCAGGGAGATGAACTGGTTTGCTCCAGCCCAGAGAAGCCAAAGTCCCCAGGCACTAGTGGTGTGCTCAGCAAAACCCAGCAAAAGGGCAGCGCCTGGCTAATCCAGTGTCTGCACCAGCAGCAAGGGCCACTCGCACAAAACCAATCATTCATAGGTCTTGGTGAGTCAATGCCCCTTTCTCCCCTCAGGTCAGACCAGGGGAGAGGGGCTGCAGGGGCTGCAGGGAACAGGCTTGACTTTCTCCTGCCCATCCTACATTACAACTGGGCATAACGACAGCATTGCAGCTGGCAGAGTTGCACAGCTGTCCTACAGGAGTCACACTGTCCTTTCTGTCTCCATCATGAGTGGATATACTTTTATGGCACACTGGAAATGACACAGTAGAGCCCAGTATTCTGTGACCACCGGATGCTCAGCACTGGCATCAATTAGTGACACTGGGATTCACAGGAACCAGTACTGTCAGCAAGCAATTCCCATTCCCTTCCCTCCTACCTTCCTTCCCTCCCTCCCTCCTTCCTTCCTTCCCTCCTTCCCTCCTTTCTTCCCTCCCTCCTCTTTCTCTCCTCTTGAAGAACAGTTCATATTATGGTTTATCACTATATAACATTGCTGACCATCAGGAAGCCTTTGGAAACCAAGAAAAACAGAGACCCTGTGACAAAAATCGAGTGAACAAGCCTGATGCAAGATGCATACTCCAATGGCTTCAAAGGCACTCAGCACTCAGCAACATGAGCTTAGCATCTGGCAGGATGGACCCTGAGTTAGGATGACAAGGAGAAGTAGAAGCACAGCAGAACATTAGAAAAAGATGAGGAAAGATGCATTACTTTCTGGGATGATACGGGCAATGCAACCATGCAGGTATTTGTTTAGAGCTCCATCTTGCAATATGATCCCTATTCAGAAGTCTGATGTGCTTTATCAGGACTTCTGGCACACATTGGACTGCAGATCTCCAGAAAAGTCTTGGTTTTGAAGGAGGCATAGTTAAACGGGTTTGGATTACCCATTCTTTGTCCCATTTGCTGTTTTTTCTTTCTCTTTTTAGCTCTTCTCTCTCCTTTGGTGGGGATTGGTCAGCTCATGTGGTGTTTAGAGTCCATTTTACAATTTGCAGACATTAATAGAGGTGTTTGGGTTCCTTGCTGTGTATGTTCAAGTAGCTATTCTTTATGATTCAATTTTCCTTCCATGAGTCAACTTATGTTTGTTTCAGACTTCACGAGAAATATTTACAGCAAAAAGCCTCCCAACATTATAAGCTAAAATTTAGATCGAAGTATTTGGTACAGCCCTTAAGCATAAGTTTTATTTCATACTTCTTTATAATAAAGAAAGGAGAAGTACTTCTAGAAAAGTCCCCAGGAGGCTGGTATCATTTGTATGCTTTTTCTCTTGTAGATTTATAGGAGTCCATTGGATAGTTCAAATAAACCAACAAAGAACAATAAGAGATACTGACAACTGGCCTCTTTCAGCACATGCTTAGAATGGCTAACCATCCATCAACTTTGCAGTATAGTTTGGCTGAACCAAAAATTACGTTAATGTTAACACCGAAAGGAACTATTTCAGCATGTCAGAAATGT
This sequence comes from Cariama cristata, assembly GCF_000690535.1. Lineage (NCBI taxonomy): Eukaryota > Metazoa > Chordata > Aves > Cariamiformes > Cariamidae > Cariama > Cariama cristata. Next base: position 18,739 of record NW_009597088.1, read on the forward strand.
ATCGGCTTTACAAGAAGATCAAAGCACAAGACAAAACAGATCATAACATTAGGCAAGGTTCCTCCCTTTGACTAAATCTGGCAGATGTAGAACAGCTTTGAGAAGATGCTTCTGTGAGAAATGGGAGATGCGGGTCAGATCCTCTCAGATGGATAAGCTATTCAGATCTGGGTTTTACACTGCCTACATAAGTGCTTGCATTTGCAGAAGAGGTGGTCAGTACCATCAGCAATTTTATAATGTTAGCCTGCTATTTAACTTTTTTTCACTGTAAGGATTTTAAGAAGGAAAGATTTCATTTGGGGTTGAATAAAGTATTGTTCCACAACTCAGAGAAACATTTTATGGTTTTTCTTGTGAACGCAAATAAAACCCAGATATCTATGCTATGGATTAGTTCAAACCGATTTCAGGCCAACTCTGATTTATTTGGCTCAGCCACCAAACCGAAAATTTCTTCAAATGACCTTAGAGTAAGAACCTCATTGACGTAAGTGAAAAACACATGTATATAATAAGCAGGAGTCTCTCTGTCCAAGAGTTTACCCTTTAAGGAACAAGTCAAGCCTCGAAAAGGTCCCAATCTCTGTGTTGTACGAACATTTAGGAAGTTTGTGCAGGAACTGGGAAGCCAGCTTGGACTATCAATAGCCTAAATCAGTGGCCAAGCCACAAGCTCTTCTCTCCTTGCTGCTCAAATCTCCCACTTCCTTTCCGCAGCAAAACTACTCCGGTTCTGGTGGTTAAAGGCTCTCCTCACTATCAGAAGAGCTAGCTTCCATATTCCCTTAGTGTGTACAAGGTAGCTGTTCAGAGACCATTAAACACATTAGCTCAGCACTGGGATGAGAAGCAACAGAGGTTCTGTGTTCAGACATAACCTCTACAGTGGGAACAAGTTCATCTGTTCAAGGTCTAGGAAAACTCATCTGCCATCACCTGCCGAACACATCTGCTGTAGCACGGACTGTTTTAACTACAGATCAGCATCTGAAGGCTAGACTTGAATCATAAGGAATCTTCCCTGAATAAGCAGAGTAGGCTTTGAGCTTATAAAAAATGTCATACTGGCCTTCTGAGACAAGAAATTACTTTAAGAGATGAAATGATTTAAGATAGCTGCACTGGGTGGAAGAATGAAATTAATCTGATGTTGTTATGGAACCTCCTGTATAAATGCTGAAATAAACAAGAGTGTGAAAAGCTCTGAGAAAGACACAGGAGACAGAAATGCAGTTTAGGGAGGAAAGCAGAGGTGGGTGAGAAATGATCTAAGGGTTGGCATTGTACAGCAGGCATTGCTCATCTTCATTAACAACATAGCACTTTGCTACCCCCTCCCTGGAGCCAGTGCCTCAAGGCACTTCTCACTCAGGGCAATTATCATCTTTCCCATGCAGATGGGAAGACTAAGGCAGAGAGAGGTAAAGACCAACATTTTCAAAATTGGCCAGTGAATTTTGGTGTCTCTATTTCTGTATGTCTAAAATGAAACAGTCCGGTCTGAGCCATGACTTTCATGAACCCCATGACTCTCATGAAGTGTGGAATATTGTCTGCTCAGCATGTATAAAATGAAGCCCAAAGTGTCTCAGATTCAGCATTTGAAATGAGTACATGGGAACTGTTGGTCTCAGATGCTACTCTTGCTCATACAGAAAGTCACCACCATTACTGTTTCCTTTTCTAAACTACAGTGAAGACATCTTTCTTCTTTTTAAATAATATATCTGATTTTGACCTTACTTAACACAGATTTTGTATTTGCATTTGAATACAAGCTGTAAATCGTCCACAAATAACCTGGAGATATCTATGGAGTTGCATTTGCTTTTTCCTGACATTTGCATGAGTAAACTCATCTGACTTGATAGGGAAGATGAGGAAACTGCATCTTCCCTACATATCATGAAGAACTGTAAATTTTTCTTTTGGATATGGGTATTGCAGCTCTTCTGACAGCACTACACCCACCTTCTGTCTTGCCAAGTTTTATGCTGCCTTCAGTGACAGCACAGATTCTGGAACTGATCTGCTTTGTAACTGTCAGGCAGTGTGTCCACAAAGCAGTGGTGTTCTTTTACCAAGCATTTCAAGCACGGAAAAGCTCCTGACTGACCCAAGCAGAAACCAAGCGGGCTGCCTGTCCCAGATCCAGATTTTCACAGGGCTGCCTTGCAGAAGGCCAGTGTCAGGGTATTCAGACTGTATCACTGAGCACTGATCCACAGTCTGGTGCAAGACCTCCCTTTGCTCAGGTCCTCACACCGGCTCTATCACGGTGCATTGTGTTTTCTGCTATTTTTCCCGCCTCCTTATATTAGGTCCGCACTGTTTCTATTTGCGCAAATATCCAGTTCCTCATGTGGATTTAGGAAAAAGCAAATACACCTCCACAGATACCACAGACATTTTGGGAAACTTATAGCTTGTATTTAAATGAACGTCTGTGATTTTTATTTACTTGCAATGTCCTCTCCTTTGTAATTCTCTATTGGCTAATGACTTTCTGCCCAGCTAACTTCACCTAGACAATGTCAGATCCATGTGCTGTTCTGTTTCATTTCTCTCTCCTTGACTATTGTATATCATTACATGAGCTGTTAAATAGCAGCTGTACTTCGACCCATCCCTAGCTGAAATGATCTTCAGGCTCTACATGGGCTTTGGGAGACAAATACAGACAGGCTTAAATGGATAGAGTTTATCCACCGCCAACAGTCAACTCTGGCCGTCTGTGAGAGTTGCAGTATGACTGTGTTTCACAAAGACACTTTTTGACCAAGGATGAGCGTCACCCATAATGCCTGCAAAGCTTTGCTGCTCTGGAAACACATATTACTGTTATGTGAAAACATCTGTGAGGTGTATGGGAACACCAAGGTGATTTGGGTGAAACATGGCAATGGAATGGAAAAAGGCGTGCTTAACTATGCTTGTGAAAAATTACAGATGAGGAGTATGATTCATTAGCAAAGTGCAAGACCTTGCAGAATTTAAAAATAATTAACTTCTGAAGTTCTTCTTGAAGCAATTGATTCTTGTCAGATAGGGAAGAGTAGAGGGAAGTTATAAAGAAGAAGATAAGGAGGTACTAGTTACTGTTATTTCCTTAATCCGAGGCCAATGCTTGAACCTCCCTGATATGTAAAAGAAATCTTTTGTTTTTTTTTTTTTTTTTTTTCTTCAACTTACTTACAGTTTCATTGTACAAGAGGAAAAATAAAGCTTCAAGGTCTTGAAAAGCCACAGTGGTTTAACTGTAGATTTGCCTTAAAACAGCTTTTTTTGATCAGTAGAAAAACCCTGTATGGACTCTCTTATTTTATTTATCTTAAAATGTAACAAACTCTTCAGTTACTGCATAATTGAAAATCAAACTGGTTTGAATCAGTTTAACTAAGTTGGTTCAAAACCGAATTTAAGGCTTGATTAAATGGTGTTAATGCAAAGTTAAATAAACTAAATGCCAGTAAAAGCTATTTTAAGA
>NW_009597088.1:22286-27084 GCF_000690535.1 Cariama cristata
AAGTTAGTAAGATAAACTATTCTAAGTGCTTCTGTGCAGAGAAGCTCACAGAAATATGACAATGGATTCTTTGGAAAACTGCTGCTTAACATGAGTACATGAGTGAAGTTCAGAAACAGGAAATGATTAAGCCTTGCTTTTTTTTTTTTTTTTTTTTTTTTTTTTTTTTAAAAAAAAACAGGACACTTTCTCCCCCTTACCCCTTAGGGGAGTGAAAAATAGATCTCTGCCTACACTTTCTCAGATTTCTTGCCGTTACTACTACAGTTGTAGCTCCAGCAACGGGAACACTGGTCATGATACAACTGTGGCAGCAGAGACGAGCTGGGCTGAATCTGAGCCTGAACAGTGTGATGGAATCCAGCGAATAACATGGCTTTGAAACAATTGCTCTGGTAGTGTCAGGAGTTTTGCAACACCAGACATTTCATAGATAAATTCTCCACAGAGGGCTATAGGAGCACCTAACGTATTTCTCAGGAATCTGATTACAATAGAAGTCCCCTCAAAGGATTATCACACAGAGTTGAGACTGCAGATGCGTCTATGTCAAACAGCTAATCCAGCTACCAAGGAGATGTCCATGCATGGAAGGCCTCTGCCCCCTAGTGTGTATATAGCAAGACATGCTTCTGTAGGTTGTGGAGGAGGGAACCTCTTTGAAATCCAACCAGGGAAGGATTTATTTGAATGTTAATGTATAATTGACATTCCTTACCCACGTCCTCCCCATGATGACTACCAGCAGAGGGCCCGAGTAAATTATACAGGTTCACCTACATAGTTATGGGGAACGTCTTGTTTTGTCTGTCGCATGCATTTTTAAAAGACATTAGACATGTATTTTCCTTTTTCCCAGGACTGACCTAATTTCAGTTAAAAGTCACTATTGATTTATCATTGACTTCAGGCAGAGCAGAGCAGTGTTAACTCACAGTTTTCCAAGTCACATGAGCAGGTCTGCTGACATCCCGGAGTCTGGGATTGTCTGAAGGATTTGTCTTAAGACCTGGAAAGCCAAAGAGATACCAACAACCTTAAAGGCATAATACTGCTTTTCAGGCTGGTGCATTTGTCCCCTAAAGAGGTACTGGCTTCTTTAGCAAAACTGTACAAAACATGCCCGTAAGGAGGCAGGAAAAACTATCCAAATGAGACAGTGGTGCAGAGGGCACCATGGCAACAGGAGCTCTGCAGGCACAGGCCAATCCCATTGGAGCAGTCCTGCTCCTGCTCAATGGACCTGCAAAGGACCTGGGCTGAAAGGCAAGACTTTGGTGGCACTGCATTGATTTGGATGCATCACTGATTGCTTTGTGGCTGCACACTTCACCAGATTTAATTCCTGTTCCCCTCCCACCACCTTGGCCTTGTCTGAGCCAGGTCTTGTGTTTAGCTCACTTCTACATACATTAGAAAGCAGTCATCTACGTCTATAGACCCTGGAACGAATGGACCATGAGATGATCTCGGGTCTACTCAACACCATGGGAGACATGTACTGAATGAACACTGATGGCACAAATGGTTTGTATCCCCTTACAATGGAGATGTCCTTCCAAGAGTCAGATCAATAGTCTACAGTCTGGGGCACTTTAGATTTGTATTTTATCTCTGTTTTAGACAGAAGGATATGCCACAGTCTTCAGTATAAGTCTGAACTGTCTGGCTGGATCTGAGGCTTCATGGATACACCAGTGTGGGATCACTCTTTCAAAACGAACACCGAAGTGTGACACCACTGTATGATATCCATCCGCAGGTGGCACTCTGTCATGAGCCCTGGCTGCATGCTAAGTAATCTTATGAATGAGCAGATCTCCTTCAGTTACGGGAAAAATGTTTACTTTGGTATTCTGTAACGACCTTTCCTTGAGGGACTGCAGATTTACAGAGTAGAATAAGCTGTGCAAAGCTCTTGGAAAGTAGTCTATTTTAGCATAATACCTCAGATATGTTGGGCCTGACCTTATTCCTATCTTTGTGTAAGCATAAGAGGTTTTAATGTTACTTTGACAGATGGTGTTGTGTCTGTTTCCATTCGAAAGCCAAGGGAGCATCTCAGTGTTTGAATTTGTGTCAGTTGTCCTATTTCCAGGTAAAATTTATACCTCTTGAAATAAACCAGTCACAATTCCTTGGACATATTTGGAGGATTCTAACAGTTTATGACCAAAAACTCCCTGAGATCTCCTACTGTAAACGTCTAAATACAAAGATGGAGCTCATTAGGGCAATCCCACAGAACGTCCCCTGTGTACTTCAGAACAACCACCAGCCTGGCAACAATTGTTTCTGGTGAGAGATGCTGATCTCTCAAGTCAAAAAGATGCAATGAGGCTTGTCCCATGATTTTCCTAGGAACGGGCATACTTTATATTATCTGTGAGAGATCCTTGAAGGAAATGACTTCACAGATCTGTTTAAAGAAGAGGAAAAAAAGCAGAAATATTTTTGACAGCCATATGAATACAGTGTGAGGCTTTGCTCAAAGAGTCTTTTAACTTGCTCTCAGGTCAGATGCTTCTCATGTGATGCAGCTAGGAAAAAAACATGAGAAAGGACATTCTGACTGAAAGCTGTATGGTAGTAACTCTCAAGGAAGGAGCGACTGAAATAACTATTTGTCTTCCTGTTACCCACTTCAGGGTACAGAAGAGGAACACTGAGTTAAGCTAGATTTTTGCCTCTGAAAACTAAAAAGGAGGCAGGCAGAATATGCATTCTCAGAAAGACAGCTGGGTTTCACATACCCACAGCTCCAGTGCCATCAGTTCTTGTGCTTTCATGAAGGTTGCAGTACATGTAATTTTTCCAAAACCCCTTTGCTAGGTTGCACAACACTTACACCTCCTTGCACTTGTCCAACAGGATGAGAGCAAAGGAGAGGATCCAGTGAGAATGTGGAAAGAAGCAAGGATTTAATCTCTAAACTTCAGTCCAGAGGCCTGAATAGACACCTGTGTATTTCATGTTAATGTGATCTTCTCCTTGGGTCCTTCATACTCAAGAGTAGCATTTTTAAGAGAGAAAAAAAGCTGTAAGTTTAGCTTCTAAAGCTGCTGAGAAAGGCCAACTGAGCTCGTAAAACCAGTTCCCATCCTTTCAGCCCCTAGAAGAAGCAGCCTAAGAACAATTTACCTATCGCCAGCAGAGATTTATGGCAGGCCAGGGGTTTCACTGGAACGTGCTTGTTGCTGGCTCAGTGATAACTCTGGGCAGGCTCAGATGGACTGGATGGCTTCCAGCGAGGTGAAGAGCAGCACAGTTCAGACTGTCAATGCTTTGGCTTTGAAGATGTAAAATGTTTTAAAACAGATAAATATTTTTACTATTATCCCAAATTTGTGTCAGATCTGTAAGCTCCACATAAAAGTAAAGGGGTGTAAAACTACTGTCAGTTGTGGAAAATCTGACTGCAACCGAAGTTGCTCCTTCTCCTAATATTAAACAAACTTGACAAGCAGCTGAGCATACAATGTGTGAAGGATTCAATTAATCAGAGAAATTCCCATTTAAAAAAACTTCCAGCTGGATCAAGCGTCCAGTGAAAAGGAACTCAACAGCTCAGCACAAAGACCAAAGATAGACATAGCCTTTGAGAGAAGCCTACTACAAAGACCTCTGATACTCTGCTAGTGAAGAATGCAGCCAAGCACACAGTTCATCAGTTTTCCTAGACTGACTTTACCTTGGCAAAGGACAGCTGGCCATGCGTTGACAGGCAGCTCTCTGGGGCTCTGAAGAATTTTACATGTAACTTATTTCTTGTCAAAATAAGGGTTACAGGTATAAGGAAGGGGTATCACTTGTCAGCAATATTGTGTAGGAAATTTGGGGAACAGAATGTGATGGCCAACTCAGATTTGGAATCTGCAAAAAGCTCCATTTTGTTCAATGATATATAGCACAGCACTTCACTTATCGTACCTCCTGTCTCCTTCATTGCCCTCTTACCCTTCGTTCCTTTTGTACGCAAGATCATCATGGATGGCAAGAAGCAAAGAGGAATGTGAGGCTCTGCTGCAAATACTCCCTGTGTCTGTGCCTGAGGCTCTTCCTAAGTGACAACAGCAGCAGAGGGAATTTACCATGACTCCACTTTGTGTCTCTGCCCCCACAGATGATGAGCAAGTGCTACAGAGCTGCCACAATCTTAATTTCACTTAACAGTTGCTCGATAAAGCAATGGGAACAACAGAGGCACAGGTGTGGTTTGTGTGCTGACTGACGAAGAGTTTCATCTCTCTGCAGGATTATCTTGTGTACGGTCATGTCAGGCACAACTCCAGAAGAACCATTCTTTGGCCATTTCCTCTGGTTTCTCTATTTACTCCTCCACACTTCCCCCTTACCTGTTCATTTCAGTCAGGATCGGCACGCTCGCATAGCTCTCCCATTTACTGAAGGCCGTTGACAAGCATTTAAATGCCCTACAGCACCGGTGGCTGTGTTAGGTACAGGGTCTGTAAAAACCTCAGTTATTGGTGCAAAGCCAGGCAGTTTCAATCAATGAACTTAAAATTGCCTTTCAACGGCACTATAAACTTCACACGTCCAGCTGTGAGGATGCAGTCGTTAAGCTTGAGGGGAAGCTGACGGCGCTTAACCAGACAGCTCACTGTTACCCTATTCACTTAGTGCTCCCACAGAGCCACTTATCGCAGCGCCCGGCCACCTCGCGGCAGCCGGCAGGGGGGGGCCTCGGCCGAGCTAAGCCGTCGGTTTCCCTCGCTGTTGCTGAGAGGAAGAGACCCTGACATCGACCCCCGGTTGCGGGAGCCACGGCTCCTTCCCG
>NW_009597089.1:0-900 GCF_000690535.1 Cariama cristata
TTTTTTTTTTTAAAGAATATTCTTTAATAAAATCCCAGACATGGCTTGCAACATCTCAGCTGGGATCCTCTCATCTGAAACTTATGAAATTTCACTTGATTTTGGTCTGAGTTATACTAATACATACCAGAGACTTAAACTAATGCCTAAAGCAAAAAACCCAAGCAAACCCCCAAACAATATTCAGACATACCATACTTGCCCTGATTTTTTTTTCTTTCTTAGATATCTATTTTTTTTTAATGCTCAGTGCTCTTTTTTTTTTTTATCAGAATGCTCTGTATTTTTTGTTTCTCAATATTAAGACTTTTTTTTAGGGTAACATGCACTTATTTAAGGTTGGCTACTGAAACATTTGGGTTCTTTGGCTTTGGATTCTGATTTTATGAATACTACAATTATACAAACCCATAATACTAGGTTCAGTATGGCAGTAGTCACCGATGGAGGGAACTGCATTGCTCTGGAGACAGTCTTCCTGTCTTCTTTTCCCTTTTATATTACCTCTTTAAATGAGATGTTGCATTTAAGAGGATGAATGTGGTAAAATGTTTCTTTGTGTATTCCCCCAGTTGTTAATAAAATAAATAAGATCAGGAAAGTCTGTGCATTTCTCAGCAAAGCCTTTTTTTTTTTGTTCTGCCATATTACTTGGAGCGTGTTTCGGTTTTAATACTTCATCAGACCACTGTTACCTCTCTCTTTTCTATTTTTCACCTAGCTTTTAATAAAGCAAGACAAGGGTGTGGTTATCATGAGGGGATATACTTCTGGAATAGTGTAATAAATGAGGTCTTAATGGGAAGTTGGAAACTCTGATGATTTATGGCTTTCTACAACACTCATTAGACGTACACATCAATGTGTAACTTCCCATAAATTATATTACATGCTGTAAAA
>NW_009597090.1:0-18553 GCF_000690535.1 Cariama cristata
TTAGGAGGGGGGAGCAGAAGGGGGAAGGAATGAATACATCCCAGCAAAGCCAGACAGTGTAGAGGCGGATGGGAGCAGACCTTCCCAGCCCAGCATCTTTTGACTTCTTCCCCTTTTCTGGGAGGTCAGGGAGGGCCCAGCCAGCTGTTGCATCTTACAAGTGAATAGGGCCCCCATTTCTGCTGTTTCTTTGGTATCCCAGGAAGCTCTCTGTTCCCAAAACTTTTGAGCACATGCTCATTTTTAAGGTTAAATTATGATGCTGCCCTTTTGCCAGGGCACTGCAGCCATGCCTCTGTTCACAACCAGAGTGACCCTTACTTTGGGAGGCAGCTGACCTGGTTCATCCCAGTTCATTGAAGACACCAAGCACGTTGCCCAGATTAGGAGCCTGCTCACCCCAGACCCGTGGCATGGGCAGCAAAAAGAAACACAGGCTCTCCAGGACACGTTTGGGCTCACCTAAGATCAGAGCCAGTCTCTACAGGTGCCCTGCTCCCTATGGCTCTCGCCACCTCTAAGGGCACAAGTTAGAATTGGAGAGCACAATGAACCAGGACAGAGGTTTTTCTTTAGGTTTGACGTTTACCTTCGTTCTGCTTTTGTATTTCTGTTACAGACACAGAATACAAGCTACATCTTCACTTACACATACCAGTTTTGCTGCGTTTACCTAGGTCTTCCGGACCTGCATGTTGGCAGGGAGTCCCAAAGAAGCACAGAAATCTTTCTGTCCGTGCCTCAAGTCGTAAAACGATAGTGTAGCCTTTGGCTAGCAACAACTGTATTTGCAGCAGCCACTCAAACTGTATCTATTTTTCAGCCCAGGTTGACCGATGCCCTTGGATATCACTTCCATGTCTGGCAAATCCTATGTGACTTAGATGGCCAGGTTGCATTTGCCAAAGTGATTTTGGCAGATTAGGTACCTGCTTGCCACTGACATCCACTGACTCTGAAGTTTAGCACTAGTAAAGCATTTAAGGCCCAGCCCAAACAGAGGGTTTAGGCTACAAACTCCTGTGCTAGGTCCTGACTTCCTCCAGACACCAATAGGTAGATAAAAGCCTTAGCAAGAGTTACAAGTCTAATTCCTTTGTTGTATGTGGACCTTAGTCTTAAAGCCCATACTGAAATATTTAAGTTCTAAATCCCTCTTTATTTTGATGTAACATCTGAAAAATCTTCAATGGGACCCACGCTGTTTGGAAACGGGATTCAGTCACCTAGGTTGCCTACGCCTTCTGAACAGAACAACAACTAAATATGTCAAAAACCCTACACCTTGACATTCACCTTGAAAGTCCCCTGACAGCCAGAAGCAGATTTTTTAGGCCCTCTTTCCTGGTTTATCATATGGAGCAAAAACTTCCTACACACCAGAAGGAATCTGAAGTGCAAGGTGACCAAGACTTTGTCCTTTCTGATTGTGCTGCACCACAGGCCACTACATAAACCAGACAATTAAGCGTCACTAACGACTGCCTGATCAATTCGCTGCTGCTTGGTCAAATTTTATCGGGTTTTGCATTTTCAGAGGTGAAAGTGTGATTTGTAATCCCTGTCCCATGTAATCTTCTGACAGCTTATGAATATTAATAATTAAAAATAACATACACTTATTCCAGTATTAAAATAAGGATTGTAAATACAAACTAAACTTTGCATGGCAAAAATGGAATAGAAAGTTACTGTCACTGAATTGTTTTTACGGACAAGGGATTTTAATGTGTATATCCACAGACAGGAATAGTTTTTCATTCTTGGGTCTGGGAATGCTCATTTTGTTCAGTGATAGGGAGGAAGGGCAATTTCTGCCTACGCTGAAGTTAAGACTGCGTTTTTGGGTGCATGGACAGTAGACAACCTCTGACAGTCAGGCTAGGATGTCTCAGAGTAGGCATGAAAAACCAGGCACACGCCAGTCCATTGCCCACCTCTTAAGAGTTAGGCTAGAGAGGTTTATGACTAGATCCAGTGAAGGATTTACAGGTCTTAAAAGTTAGTTGTCTCAGTAGTTAACTTTCAAGTGCCTTGCCCCGAGACTGGCATCTCTGATGTTGTGTTTGGCACCAGGGCTCACTATACCGTGAATGGAGAGATCACACAGACAAACCTTTTGTGCCTCGTCCAAAGCCATACTGTCCAGCAAAGGACAGGAACAGCAGAGAAGCTCAGGCTTGTGGTTACATTGGGAAATATGAATTATTGGGTTCGACTGAGAGAATCTTTTAAACTAAGAAAGTAAAAGTTTTTCCTTCACTTTTCTGAAGAGTGATGGAAGGACAGTTGCCCGATGTCTTCCAGATGGAGGATTCCCCGTGCTTGCTCTTCAGTCACCCCACAAGGAGTGCAAGTCCAGAAGGGTGGCAGATGGCACGTTTTCCTGTCACAACTTCCACCTTAAGAAAGGTCCTCCTGACATTGGTGAGGGACACCTACTTTTAGCTCTGCGGTAGCAGGGACTCATTTGTTTCTATCAGGTGGGACATAAAGAACGCAATTCAACCTAAAGTACAGCACCTATTTTCTTTTATAATACAATCTAGAGTACCTTGGGGTTTTCTTTATCATTCAAAGAAGTTAAGCTTTGGCTTTGAAATTATTTCAGCGTTGTGAGTTTTCTTCTACTTGAAAGATGAGAACAGGCCCTTGAGCTAACGGAGGGCAATGCGTTTCCCAGGTCAGGCCCAGGAGGGCCATCGGCAGGATCAGCTGTGGCAAGCCAAAGGTACCTTTCACTGGGCAACTCACGGGGGTTAGCCCATCGTAAGGTTTTGATCCTCATCTTGCTGAAGCTGTGGTGGGAGAGTTTTCTATTCCTCCAAAGTCCTTTCGCTGAGCTGTTGGTGACTTGTGTGATGGGTTCCCTTGTTTTTTTTTTTTTTTACTGGGGGGATTAGTTCTAATTCAACTGAAAAAAACCCTGTCAGCCCCAAAGGCTTCTCTCATCCTTCTTCTCTTTCCAGTGTAGAAAGACATGGGACCAAAACCTTTTGGGATTTTTCTAGTAAAGCAAAGAGCACATGGATTTGTACAAAACTGAGGCAACTTCATCCACCTGAAGGTACTTAATTAAAATTGGACTAGTTTTCAGAAGTGCTAGGGAATAAATAGACTCTGTGGGTTCTCGGTCCCTCTGTAACTCATGACCCCTTCATGTAGATGCCAATGTTTTGGCTTGGTGGACTATCTTTAATATTTGGGTTTAAAACTTTTGGCCCATGTGTTCTGTTTCCTCAGGGCCCTCTAATCTTTAACTTTTACCATAGAAAAATCTTAATGTTTTCAAGGTTCCACCTTGCTAGCAATATGGTTTGAATCAGATACACTGCACAGAGACTATTTTGATTCTAAAAAAGAACAACCTTCTGGTTTTATTTCTGCAGGTATGAATAAAAATCTGAGAGATCCTGTGTTTAGAGCTTGCCTTTTCTTCATAGGAGACAGCATGAGCACTGTGATATGGATCAGTGACACAACATGTTTTCCTTCATTAGAAACACAACCTGGACATTAAAAACAGCCTGCCGAAGAATCATATTCGTTTAGTAATCATGTAATTTCACAATCAAGGGGTTACTGTCCCTTCCCCCGCCCTGTCCCCCCTTTAGGCCTGCCCATTTGTGGAAAACATCTGATACCAATAAGTTTACGATACCTATTTCTAAAAGCAATGCCTGCATTTCAAATGTGGCTTTAGCAGTTGAGTTATCAGATCCAGCACTGACTGCAGACGGGATTTATCTCCGCTAACTTTAGCCATATACTGGTTAATGCGTAGGCCAAGTCTGGACTCCCTCTGTATTCAATGGAGAAAGACGGAGGGCGATTTATGCCAGCTAGTTTAAGCACCTACTAGAGGGAGGGATAAGTCACCTTTTGAAGTTGCCTGCATCGCTCAGTCGATTATAGCGGGAGGCCAGACAACTAGCTTAGTTATAGCCTACCTGACCAGACGGCTGAAGTTAGGGTAGATGGATCCCGTCCTACCTCTCTGTAGGCAGTGCAGACAAGGACAAGCTGCATGCAGCACTGTCTCAGGATTCGGGACTAATCAAGACGAGTGGTTATTACCGGGTGTGAATGCATTTTGCCCATATCAAACAAAAGCTCTTGGACGGGCTCACTTTTAAAAAAGGGGCCTGACTTATACTGTAGCCAGTGGCGAAATGCTCAGGAAACATGACCCCAGCCCGCAGCTCATTTAATCAATTTACAGTCATGCCGACTGAAATGCAGATTTACTTTGGCACCCCTTTATTTGCCATACAGGCTCTGCTGCTTTCCAAGGCATGAGATCTTTTAGTTTTTCTTCATGACAGGGTGAGTTGGATCCTCCCTTTTGTTCATGTATTTTCTGTATAATCATATGAGTCTAGGAGCCAGGCATTAAAGGAAATGCCAAGCAGTATGAGACTGGTCATAAAACCAAAACAAAGATCTCCAAAACCCAAAATGAAAACCTGGCAGAAATTAATATAGGAATACCTTCTCACGTGGTTGTGCTGGAGTAAAATGCACCCATTTACCGAGGGCTGGCACACACAGCTTGTATGGAGTTAGATTTACATAATACTAAACTCAAACTTTTCCCTCTCTATCCAGTTAGTGAGACCCCATGAACTGGGAGGTATGAAGGCAAGGGAGCTGCTGTGCTGGGCTGTGGTGGAAGAGACATACATACCCCAAAGCCCTCTCTGTGACTTTTTCCTCCAAGGGTTTGTGTGTCAGCTGGAGGCAGGCAACGGGGGGATCAATCACGCCTAGGTTGGGAGGTCAGCAGCCTGAGATAGCCTGCAGCCTGGGGCTGGAAACAAGCTCCTTGCCAGAGCCACGGTGCACGACAGGGGCTGGGCAGGTGAGCATCAAGAGTAGAGCATGACACAGGGAATGGCTGCTTAACAGTGGCAGAAGCAGAAGAATAACTAAGCACCAGTTTCTTCAAAAGAACATATCTTGGGGGACCCTGTCACCTTTATCGAAAATTTCACTCCAAGGACCTCTCTGGAGAAACAGCAGAAGCAGATGGACCTTGCGGACAGCTCAGCTCCACCTGCTCAGCTGTAAGAACTCCATATATAATATCCCAGCGAAACCAATGGGTAATCTCCTATGGCCTCTTGCAAGAGGAAGACCAAGCCCTTAGCTCTGCAAGTAGGTTTAGCTTTGAACTGGCAAACAGCAACACTGCATACACATGAGATGGCATCAAACCAATGTCCTAGACCACTTTGTTTTCACTTCTGATGTGTGGCTGGCAGACAGGTAGTGAACGGGTCTTGTCCTCTACGTAGGACATAGCCAGCCTGAATATTTCAGATGGTAAAGTTCAGCTGAGTAGTCAGACAAGTCTGAGAAAAAGGTTTTAAATTTTACATGAAAATCCATGTTCTTCCTCTTTCACCATTCAAGCTACTGAATATTGCTCAAACTTGAAGTTTTTTGCAAGGTTTGAGTCTTTCTGTTTCAGTTCATGTTTGGCAAACCAGCAAAAGTTTAGAATTGAGAAGCAGCTAAAAGATTTATCAAATATCGAAGGAGACCTGCGATCTCATCTCATCTCATCACACAAATCTCTGTTTATAATCTCCCCCTCAGCTATCCTGCCACACTTAAGCCCACCAGACTAGAAGAGGCTTCTTGGACTAGCAAGACCTCCTCTTATCACAAACACATGGATTTGCTTTCAACGATGTGTCAGGTTCAGTCTCAAATGCCACTAGATTCTTGGTGCTCACTCTCCCCCCCAGCAAGACTGACGACTCCAACAGTTAGGAAATATTTTCTGATTTTACTGATTTCTTGTGGCTAGCTTCTATCTTCTCAGTCCTTTTTTTTCCCTCCAGCTTAACAAGTCAAGTTATTCAAGCCTCTTCTTGTTTCCTCTCAGTCAAGTTAGCCGTGTTTCTGCACAGTGCTTCCAGCTGGAATTGAACTCTCCTGCCCATGGGTGCTGAGAGCTGCACACAAGGTCTCACCAGTTTCTCTGTTAAAGCATTAACACTTTCCGATCTCTGTCTCCCTGGATTTTAGTTACCTGTTTTGAAGGCTGGGTCATACTGTAGCATGAGAGTCACCTTGGATAGTGTGGCCAGGTATTTCTGCGCACTTACAAGCTTGGGGCAACTAGGGGAAACTGTACTGTTAGTCCTAACTTTGCATTTTTATTTTTTTTTTAAATCTTTACCTGTTTTCAGAGTCTTGATATGCTTTTCATTGCATTAATGACACCTCTCAATGTTGTGTCATCATAAATTTAAGTCTGTACTTATGTAATGATCATTTATGAAAATATTAAACAAGATTGGTCCCAACACTTAGTTTGAAGAGCTCTCCTAATTGCTTCTCTCCAGCCTTATAATGCTTTTTTTTCAGTGGTGTCTGTATGCTATGAGCCAGATCCCTATTTTACATACAGTTTTTCTGCAGAGCTCCAGCTAACAAATAACGTCTTCTGTGCTTGCGGTGTCAAATGCTGTAGTGAAATGCAAATAGACAGTATTTACCCTGTTCTCTCTGTGTAGGATATCATCTCGTCCAAGAAAGCTTAGGAGGACTTTGGTGTGATCTTTCCTGTCACATTTCAGTCCATCCCTCATTTAGCACCTGGTCTTTCTTTTAAAAGACACAAGCTAATGTACTAGTACTTCTCTTGAAGTGGTTATACGACCAGGCTTTCTCTTTTGCCTGTTACGCGGATTCCCGAAACTTTTCGTTGCTCAGAGCTGTAGAAGCTCCAGGCCTCTTCCACGTTTTAATACACGGAGTCTGCAATCCATCTGATTTTACTAATCAATTCCATGAGTTTACCAAACTTTGCCCTTTTGAAATGCAAAACCTTATTAAGAGTCTCATTTATCTGTTCCATTTAATTAGGAAGTGTCAGTCCCTGACCACTTGAGCCAAGGTCATTTTTTGCTGCAGTCATCAGTTACCAAACTCAAGTCTCAATCAGCATCACTTTTTACTGCTTCTGTGAGAATTTTATTAATAAATTTGCTGACTACTACATCCAGAAGTATCTGGATTCTGTCATCATTAGTGGCATTTTTTCTTTGATCCGTTTTTGGGAAGGTAAAAATTTCCCTCCATGATACAAACCCAACAGAACTTGTCTCTCTAATGGCATTATTGCTGACTTTACCCATAACCAGAGCCAAATCAGGGGGCTCGCACTTTCCAAGTACTCTCTTTTACCAGGTTTCCCCAAAGTGATTTTAACTGGAACAAATTCTGCTTTTTGCATGCTATCCCTTCTGCACATCCTTCTTTGCAGTGTTTCGTATCATTAATGCGCAGTTCACTGCCACCACCTTCACCTTTATCTCTGCCTTTCTGAATAATGCATATGCTCCGAGACCAGTGTTCCAGCCGTGATTGCTATTCTGCTGTGTTACCACTGCATACCTGTCCTGCCTAATGCCCTGCCAGCTTAGTTCGTCCTCTTCCTTTTTTTTTTTTGTATGTACGTTGCTGTTAAATATTTCTGTACCCCATACCACAGCTTTGTTAAGACCTGCTCCCGACACTCGCTGTCTTGCTGACTTGGAAGCAGTTCTCATCACAGTTTGCACTTTCTCTCTCTTTATTCTCTGCCATTCTGATCACTGAAATGTCTTTATCCTTTGGCATACCCTCGTGTACCTAGGCTTTCTCCTCTGGTGTTCTATGGGCATGTGGAGATTATTCAAGTCTTTGACTCTGTACCCTTCATTTCTCAGTTCAAAGCTCTGCTTATCAGTTCTGCCAGACTTGCTTCCAGAAGGCTATTTCCACAGTTGCTCAGTCCGTCCTTCAAAAAGGGTCTTCTTTCAGCAAATACGTCCCAATGGTCAAACATTGCCAGCCCTTTGGCTATCTGTTGATCTTCCTCAAAGCACTCTTTTTTGGCCTAGTTATTTCCTACAGCATCCGGAAATGCTAGACCCTAGTGCTCTTCTTAAATAAGCAATATTAAAAAAGGAAAATTAGAAAATAATAATGACATCTGCCCCAAATCTCCAATAATAAAGTTCTAAAAGCAAACTCCCTCATGCAAGCAGCCAGCCCAGAGAGACAACTGAGATGCGACCAGAACCAGCAGTGAATATTCTGTTCCTCCCCCTCAGGATTTCTCATCTACGCAGAGAGTTTTGCCATCCTTGCTGCGTCAGTCAGAAGCATGAAAACAATTGCCTGAGGTAGACAGAACAATATCAGGGAAAAAAAAAGTCTCTTTGCTGGTTTATTATTTTGTTCATCAAAACAGTTCCACTGAGGTGGCTTTGTTGGTATTATATTAGCGTAGCTTTGCTGGCAAGCCCTTTCACACGTAGCAAACAAGGTCTAACGGAATAGCAGAGAGCAGGGACTACACCGTGTCTGTTCTGCTTTGGTGAGTGATTCAGTAGGGGTGGCTTTAGGGCCACACCAGTTTTGGGTAGAAAGGAATGCAATGCGAGGAGGGGTGGGAATGACCCACATAGAGTTAAAAAAGGATGCCCTCATGAATGTCCTCTGCTCCCAGAACTTCCTCAGGAGTCAGCATTTCTGAGCCATAGGCTCAACACAAGCTCAGCAGCCACTTCTGGCAAACTAATACTGTGATCATGTTAAGCTACAAAAAGCTACCTAGAATATAAGTGACTCCAGAATAATGGCAAATATGTAAGAAAATAACAGAGTTATTTGTAAGTGAACCTGAAGAAGTATGGTAGTTGCTTCACTTGGCCAGACAAAATGAATCCAAGGTTTGCTTCCTCCTTTCCTCCCTCTCACCCTCTTCTCCTCTCTCTTTCTCTCCTCTTCCCCTCTTACTTCTTCTTCTCTTCTCTTCTCTTCTCTTCTCTTCTCTTCTCTTCTCTTCTCTTCTCTTTCTCTCTTTCCACTTCTCTTCTCTTCTCTTCTCTTCTCTTCTCTTCTCTTCTCTTCTCTTCTCTTCTCTTCTCTTCTCTTCTCTTCTCTTCTCTTCTCTTCTCTTCTCTTCTCTTCTCTTCTCTTCTCTTCTCTTCTCTCCTCTCTCCTCTTCTCTCCTCTCCTCTCTTCATTAAAAGGCTCACATTTCTGTGGAATACGAGATGACATGGCTGATCTAAACTCACAGTAAAATCTGATTGAATGAAGCGCAAAAATGCATTTGCACTACAAACAGCTTTGTATTGTAATGAATCCACAACTGATGTATGAATTAGGAAAAAAACATGGTATTTCTGGAAATGCCAGCCCATCTTTTTAATGCAAAAATTCTTGTTAGTTAAAATATACTTATGGAGTCACAACAATGTAATTTTGTAGATGATCACCATCATAAGCACATACTATAAATATTGAATAAAGTTCTGTGAAGAAACAGCCCCCTTGGTGTATATATTATCTCTGGATTATGCCTCTAGATTTAACAGTAATTAGGTGAAAGGAAGTGCTGGCTAGCCACTGAAAACAGAGAATTAAGAGTGTGTAGTTTCTACACCTGGTTCAGTTCCTGATTCACTCTGTGGACTTCAGGCAAGTGATTTCAACTCTTTGTCTCATTTTCAATATCTGTAAAATCAGAAATACGCTAACATTCGTCTGTCCTTCTGGGCTTACAGAGCGTTCTATAACAAATCCACAACACACTGACGTAGGTGTAAAGCACAATTGTTGAATAATTACGATCAGCATAGGAACAGACCTGGACAGACATGAAGAAAGCTGGCCATTAGCCATGTTTCTGTCTACTATCTATAGGTACTCAGAGACCACCCTGCTTAAAGGTGTCCGAGGAGCACGTTTCAACCAGGGTACTGGCTCCCAGGGCCGCGGCCGGTGGGCTGTATGGGCAGCCAGGTGATGTGCTGGTCTTCTCTCCTCCTGCCCACCTGGAGGGAGGCTCTGGGCAGCTGCAGTCTGCTTCCACCTCCTTTCCAATCCTGCTTTCCACTGCCCAACAACTGTATGGGTAGCTGAAGAGTGAACACCAAGAGTTCAAACTGGAGGCTGAGTTTGTCTTTAACTTTGAGTTAGACGTGCTCCTGCAGCTTGATGGAGCCCATTTCCTAGGAGTGACCCCTAAAGTTTCCAGCTGTAGGATTTTCCTTTTCAACATTTTTCCCTAGATGAAACATACGCTTTCTGCTATTTCCAACTTTAAAAGCTGAGGGAGAGAATCCCAGAAGAAAAAAATCCATGTAGCCATATTAAATACAAAGCAAGCACGTCTGGCTCAGCCTGTTCCCTAGCTGCTAACCACTAGAAGCTAGGAGGGTGTATTGGAGAACAACGGCTGCATTTTTTGGTTTTGTCTTTTTCCCTAAACATCATCAGAGGCAAGAGTCTAGAGGGACTTTGGTACAATCCAGTATGACCATTCTTACATTTTTATATTATGTTCTGATAATTTGGCCTTACACAGCCTCAGGAAGCCAAGACATGGTAATGTCTGGGCAAAAGGGCATGGATCAAACATTGCTGTCAAAGCCCATTCACTAATATTTTGGAATAAGCACATAATAAAAATGATGAAGAATCCACCCTTCAGCTTGGCTGTTTGCAGCAAATATTATAAGGGTATTAAACTAAACAATGGCTTGTACTCATCTGGCTCTCCAGATGTTTTCTATGACTCTTGTTTTCTATCAATCAGTTAACCACGGTTTTTGCTTTCCTTAGCAACGTATTTCCAAATCACAATCAAAGAAACGAACGGCAAATAATGAGGGCTAGATTGTATTTGATTGCTGCTAGTTGCTCATGGGAAAGGAAACTGCAAGAAGCACTGCCAATCCTTCACACTGGCAGACCAACCAGGAACGCTTCCAGCTCCCCTGCCTGCCCCCCCCAGCGCTCCACACCAAAGGGGCTCCGCAGCGGTCGCGTCCGACAGGGAGACCCTATGGCTTGGGATGGGGGGAGATGTGCGACTGATCGCTATATGGGACGGGAGATGCAGAATAATTTATTTCTCTTTCCACTCAGTCCTTTATTACAGGCTCCCCAGCTCGCTCACAGGCACAGCAGGCTGCAGGCGTTCAGAGTTTAGCGGTGGGTGTTTTTAGCCTGGCTCCATAAGGAAGCACAGCTCCTGTAATTGCTCTGTGTGTGCGCGCGCTTGTGCGCCTGGTTGTCTAATAACTTTTGAACCCATTGCCCAATTGTAGCTAAACCTGGCAGAAAGGTAAAGGTTTCAGAGATAAACAAGCTCATAAGTTTTTGTGAAAATAGAAAGCTGAAGGGTTTTCCTACTGACAGAGAGGCTGCAGCCCACGCTGGGTTCTCATCTGACACGGAGCGAATCCACCTGGGAGAGAGACTGGATGTATTTGAAGGAAAGCTTCAGTCAGAGCTTATACCTTATTAGATATAAGGGAATCCACTCCACAGCCAAGGCTTCTCTCCCCTATGGATTCTCCAGTGTCTGATAAGGGCAGAATTCACACCGCAGCGATAGTATAATTCATTTAAAATGTCAGTCAGCCATGAAACACGAACTCCATTGGAAACTAGGCTTCCGGAATAATTCCGGTATTCATGGAAATACTTGTTCCCTCATACACTGCAGAGCTCCAGGAGGAATTTCGGGCGTTTCTCCATTGCTTTCGGTCTCCAAGCTAGCTCTCTCGGACTTATCTCTGCCCAGCGGTACACTGGGTCTTTCTAGCACCCACTGCCTCTAGAGGTTTCAGGGAGGAAAGTTATATTTCACTTCTTTCCTCGGAGTCAGGCTCATCAGGCATAACTTGTCTGAAGAACCTGATTCACAAAAGAGCTCCCCGTTCCCTTTTAGTCAGTGAAGGAAAAAAAAAAAAAAAAAGAGGCCAGTTTTCTCAATGGTGTCCTGGCCAGAAAGAATTGCTGGCTGCTGAGCACTTGTGGAAAAACGCTCTATTGAGAAGTGTAAATGAGAATGGAATCTTTCTGAAAATCTGGATCCAACTGGGGACTATCGGCACTTGAAAATTTGGCCCTCATTGCTTTTGAAATACTTAGCTCTGAAATGAGCAAAATCAGAAGTGACTTTGCAAAAGCCTCCTGCCTTCATTTCCCCTCATTGCCAGGTAGCACTGAAAATACTTGTGGTATTGATGTCAAGCATTATGCTTGAACCAGGAAAAAAAATAAAAAGGCACATTTCAGTTGGCTGAATGCTCAGGTTTCCTCTAGATACTCTTCTAATAACAGACTCATTAGGAAATTCCCCAATTATTTGTATTGTCTTCCCATGTTAAAAGACAGAATGTTATTTCTTAATTTCAATATTATTATTGAATAGGGATAGCTATTCCCCACAGAGTGAACAGATTATTCCGGTCCACTCGGGGATCAGCATTATTCCTGGCTGCTACATTTCCCTGGGAATGAATGCTAACATGATGACAGGTATTTGACAGTGGTATTAAAAAAAAAAAAAGGAGAGAGACATACCAAGTCATTTGATTAGTGATAAAGGGGGAGAGGGAGATCAGCACACGGAGACACATGTGAGTTCTCCCGTCAGAGAGAATCCCATGTAAAATGGAACAATTCCGATGCCTGATCTTGGCGGAATTTAAGTCGGTGCCAGATTTGCCCCAGATCTGAATGGGAGCAGGGTCCCAGTGACAAAGAAAGCAAAATTTATTTCCCATAGAGCTACGCCGTGGTGTTCGACTTCAATAGGTGTTGCAAATACATCCAGGGAGTTAGACTCTGGCTCTGTTAAAAGTCAGGGTTGCAGGAGATTGCGCCGAGATTGTAGGCAGGACAGATCAGATATTACATGAGCAAGAAGGAAATACAAACCTCACAGAATTAACATATATTGTCACATTCTATTACGGTTTTCTGTAGGGCTAGATCAGATTAAATGCATTGAATCCCAGTCATCTTACAGCATATGAAAATATTGTCATGGATAGAATTTTTCATTAGTGAATAAAATGCAGAATAATGAACAGTAGACAAAAAAGAGAGAAGATGTAAAGCCAATCAAAGGAAGGGCAGATGTTTAAAAAGTCTTTTGCTATTCAGGATTGTGATCCAACAAAAGCAATTATGTTTCTGCTTTCTCAATTTCAAAACAGCAGAAAAGAGCTTTGAGGTTTTTCCAGTGCTTATGGCCTATCTCCACACCGTTAACTGAACAGAAGGTAACATAATACCAAACATAGCCAAAGGCAACTGATTCCATGCAAAGCTTATAATTTGGGACATCCAGTGAGTTAAAGGGGATCGTAATCAAGAAGGAAAAATACATATATATATTCAAAAGTTGCCAAAGAAATCTATAAGAAGCCTAATTAAATTCTCTTGTAAATCTGGAAGAGGAATCATAAAACCAAATCAGTGTCTACAGGTGGAAATTACACTTGGTAACTGCCCTCTGAACCCGTGAAAAAAGATAATGTGGGGAATTTTGTCAAGGAACGGCTGGCATGTGGCTGCAGAAAAACAATGGTCTCTCTTGGCAAAGTCCTGAATATTATTTTTGCTCAAAGATTCATTGTGTCATTTTTGAATGGATAAATATCAAAGATGTAATTATAAATACAGTCCACCACACTCCTCCCCCAGTATCCCTAGCCATGCACCTAAACAAAAGTCAGTGAGGCTGAATATGGGAATATTCAGTGAATGCAGCATATATATGGCCCAAAATGCAATAGAATGGAGAGGAACGTGACAGAATAGAGAGGGAAAAGATTGAATGCCAGTCATTCTACATTGTGAGAGAAACACTTTCTTAATAATGTAGTACTCTTCCTGTATTACCTGATACACAAGGCCTGATGTAAAGAGATGCTGCTTGCTACTCAGAGTGCACGTACTGTGCCATAATAAAAACAGAAAAGGTCGCATTCTGCCCTTTGTAGCAGTCATACAACTTATTAACACTGTGCCATTGAAAGGGGTCTGTGGTCACACTCAAGGACATGCAGTCATAGAACAGAAAATTGTTGAAGGCGGTGGAATTTTTGCCAGGGACTTCAGTGGGGCTTAGATTTTGCCTACGCAGTTTGCCTTCTCTTTCTCTGACTCTTGTTCTGCTGTGCTATTCAGACAACACAGGATGCTTCCTCCTTCCGTGGCTTGCCCACCGAGGGAGCAGGTAGCATAAAGTCTCATTTTTGCACGTAAGCAGGCAGAATTTCTTCAAGGCTCCACGAGGTGAACCTGGGGATGATCCCAAACTGTCTTTTATGCACCTAAAACGCAACTTAGGCAGAATGTAGGTGCATACGGAGGGTCACACAGAAAATCCTGATAATCTTGATTAGGCGTCTCCCAGGCACGTGTGTTCCTGGGTGGGAGTTCCTTAGGTGCCCTGCACAGTCCTACTGTATATGTCCACCCACTCCTGCTCACGGCCAGCTCACGGAAAAAGGAGTGTAGCCTTTTGCAGGGAGAGGAGCTGGGAGCTGTTTTCCCCTGCAGCAGAAAGCACTAAGGTACAGTGAAGGCTGGGACAGAGCCCGGGACAGGACAGGAGGGTTCAGGAGAACAAGGCTCTTGGTCCTGCCAGGGAAATAAAGCAGCAGAGGCATCAATTACTGCCCCAAGATGCAGATTTCTGCCTCATTTTCCTGGGCTCTGTTTGAAGTAAAGCAGTGCTATTGCTTTTTTGTTGGTTTGGTTTGGTTTTGTTTTTTGTTTTTTGTTTTTTTTTTTTTTTTTGCAACAGGAGGCAGAAAAAGCAACAGCCTACTTGTCTTGAACTGGCCCTGCTACAGGGCTACATAGCTGAACCATTCCTATTTCCTTTCACGGGCTGGGCCTTCCCTACCTCATAATCTGTTGGGTCAGAACCAACGAGGTTTGCCCCAAAGGTGCCCAGGACTAGAACACACGACCACTTTGGTTTTTGGAAGCAATTGAGAGCCTCCCTTCTTGTTTTCTGGGGCACATGGTGCTAACTAGAAGCTTTTGAACGTGAAGCTGTGTAGTTGCTTTAGCTCAGGATCAGCTTACAGTAAAGCAGTTCCCCAGCTGGCTTGGAAAAAGGACAAAACAGGCTCACCTCTGTCTGCAAAAGACCATGTCAGCATAGTCTCATACACTCTTGGTTTCAGCGTTCTCAGCCGCTTCCTTTCAAACACGACAACTGCTGTCTACCTTTTGTGCAATTGCCTGGCAGCTGGAACACTTTGGGAAATAACATTTTTCAGTTCTCTTTAACCTAAGGTATGGGTTTGAAGGTCTCTTAAGGAGAATCTCATTGGGAGAGAAGAGGTAGCAGAGGAGAGGACCACATTATACTTCACACTGAAGCGAGTCACAGTGCAGCCGAGAAGTCAGGAGTTGCAAAGCTAAATAGAGCAAAGGTGAGACACTGCTTGTGCCTTGCATGTAGACAGGCATGGACCAAAAATCAGGGTCCAGAGCTTCGCATTCTCAGTGGGAATACTCACTACCCGCGCCACTCATGGCATTGCTTTCTACTCCCTCTGGCTTTACGAGCTATGCCTTCGGGGCTGCATACTGACCCAGCTAATACAGAGAAACCAGAAGCACTCTCCTGCATCACTATTCCTACTCTCACCTAAAGCTTTCTGATGAGATCTCCTTCTCCACGTTATTGTAGAGTCTGCTGAGACAGAGCTGGGGTCCCACTTCTGGGGCACTTGTTCGAAAGGCTAGTAGCTAAAAGTGATATCATCACGAGCCTCATTCCAAAGGAGAACAGAGACGAGCCACTTGTCTCCAAATGTGTGACTAAGGTAGCTAAACACAGGACAGCCCAGTTCGGAAGCTGACATTCAAAGACACACTTAACTGCAGCTCTGATGGGGAGCAAAGCTCCCCTCACTGGGATTTCCTATGAGCTTCGGTGCACACTTAGCTTCCTGTGCCCATTCTTAGGGTATGTTTACATTGGTGAGTATGGACAGACATGTCTGCTCTGTCCATGATCCAGACCAAAAGGATATATGGCATTCTGGTCCAAGAGATAAGGTTTGTGAGCTTAGGTCCAGTGCCACAGCTCTATGGGTACACACAGCTGTGGGGCCAGAGCTGGGTCACCATACCTGACAGGAGCAGGCATGTGTCTCACTCTACTCATCTTCACGTCGTTGCTTTCTAAGGGCCACCTTTCCTCAATGGATGTCTAAGGAAT
The DNA here is from genome assembly GCF_000690535.1 of Cariama cristata. Taxonomy (NCBI): domain Eukaryota; kingdom Metazoa; phylum Chordata; class Aves; order Cariamiformes; family Cariamidae; genus Cariama; species Cariama cristata. The sequence goes on from NW_009597090.1 coordinate 16,055, forward strand.
TTAAGCTTTATCTACTGCATGTTTTGCCTCTACCTTAGCCCACGCTTGAGACCCAGCTCACTGCTGATCTCTAAAGCCAGAATGCTCACACTCGCTAGCCTGGATCTTCAAACTACTGGGTCAGTGGAGAGGCAGTCTATGTGGGCACGTTCGAGCTCTATCAAGGGCCAGCTGTTAGCACAAGCAAAGTGAGAGCAGTGGCTTAGACTGACCTTTGGCTGGGTTATAATGGACTAATATAATAACCATTTAACCGGTGTCCTGCATCCTTGAAAGCTAGGCTGTCTGATGACATGAAGCAGGAGGTCAGAGAATGCGTCAGGGAACCTGCTGCTCCTCCTCCCAGGATCAGCAGTCATTCCCCCAGTTACCCAGTGTCAGCAGCGTCCAAGTACAGCTCTCCGACACATTTCACTGCTTCCCCTCCCCTCTTATAGCTGGAGTAGCCCTGGGACCCACTCTGCTTTCTCTCTCTTGGGGCAACAAAGCTGGATTCTGGGATGCTGCAAGGCACCTCTCGGTCTGTCCCATGCACAGTGTGGTACGCTGTCACACTCCCAATGTGCCACAGAAGCTCAGGCTGAGAGACAGAAGCAAATATCTGAATGGTGGTGTTAAACAATACAAACAAACAGCATGTCAAGACTCTCCCTCAGCAGGTAGTCACCATCGCATTGCTGAGATAAGTTGACTGTGTGGACTCTGTCCCTGCTTCATGCCAGGGAAGTGGGCACTCCTCTTCCTCACCAGCCTGCCTGACTACAGACTGAGAAGGAGGAGACGTGTACAGATGCTCAGGTGGCAGTGTAAGAAGAGGCACTAGTTGAGAAGTGGTTTAAAAATCCATCCCTTACTACCTCTCAGCTGATAGTTCGTGCTTTCGAGTGGAGATACCTGCCAGAGTACGTGCCATTTTGATCACAGAGCCAGGGGGGTCACAAAGCTCATCAGGACAAATCCATAGGCAAACATCCAGTGTACACAGAGCTTTAGGTGTCTTGCTCAGCAGTGTGAATTTTGATTCAAGAGCTAAGCACCTCCTTCCAAGTATCACACAGTTGGCATGAAAGTACTGAGGGCTGCTATTTCACGAGCTCTTCTAATTTCTGTTGATCAGGGTTAAGATGTGGATGCACTTGGCCGTGTCCAGAAGTTTGTCCCCTTTCTCCCTTTCCACAGAGGTTACTGCCCAATCAGTTTTGCAATTTAACTCTTTGTCTGATTGCTCCTTGACAGTGACTTCCATAAAGTGATTCAGGTTAAAAGAGAAGAGCCTTTGGAGCTGGCCTCGGCTGCACAGCTTCTTCGGAGTAACCCAGCCAATTTGTAAAAGGAGCACTGGGTGCAGCTCAGAGGGACATGAAGAGCTGCAAGGGAACCCGTTGTAGCTTTCTGTTTCTGGGATTCATGCTGCACTTTAACAGGTTAGCTATTGCCCTCACGAGGGTCTTGGAAAGGAGGAGGGAAAATGCAGAAATACCTCAATTACACCCCTACTCTGCCCCCACTAGGCTCCTCTAAATGGGTTCTGCGGGAACAGATGGCATAGGAATTGGCTCTGTCAGCTTTGTACGAGCTAGGAACTCCCTCGTGCCAAGGGAATCCTTGAATGGGAAGATTCGGCAGCTCTCCAGCTCTTCCAAAGTGGGTCAAAATGATTTAAGAATTTGGCCCCTTGCAGCCTCATTTCCTCTGTAAATCGGCTGAAATACAGAGGATGATGGAGTGGTGAGAAGGCAGAGAATAAAATTTCAAAGAGGATCAAAATATGCCATTTTAGCTTTTGTATGTATAAACATGCATAATATGACGTTTTGTTTAGACAGTTATTTAAAAAGAAACTTACAATCTTTTTAATTAAAACGGATGCAAAGGAATAGGCTATAAATATGAACACAGGAAGGTAGGAGTTGACAGCACACAGCCTTCCAGACAATCTTTTTTCAGTTGTTACGGAGTATAATAAAATTTTGTTTTCCTTTGCAATTTTTCCATAATGTTTATGTTTGTTTTAGGTAACAGATTAACTGTAGGTGACATTTTTTTTTTTCCATATATCATGTCATGTGTCAGAAACCCTCATTTTACAGCTAGTGTGGGAACAGTGAATGAGATTATAGGAGGAAAGAGAAAGAGAGAGCAAGATGGGTGTGTGGGAAGACCATACCTGAACTATGGATGTGATACCATCTCACCCTTACACGGCTGTTACTATTAAAACATCGCTGGCTCCAATTCTCATTACCTTACCTCTGCCATTCCCCAGCTGCCTACTTCGCTTTACCTCTGCTGTCTGTCCACCGAACTTGTGAAATGCTAAACAAGTTTTGATATTTACCTGTTTATGATTAAATTGCAAAATGATCTGCTTAGTTCTGTTCTAAATTAAGGTCTGCATTAAATGTCATAGCATTTATCTTTCATAAAATGAGACAGCAAGGACACTAATTTCCCAGGTACTCAATCACTGCCCCGTGCTACTGGAGAGTGGCTCGGGGA
>NW_009597091.1:0-6162 GCF_000690535.1 Cariama cristata
AAGGTTGTTTTCTTAAATTACTCTTATTTCTGTCATCTGCAAAACAGAATTGTCCATTTAAGGATAGAAATCCTTTATTTCCTGTTACTCTTCCATAAATTTGCAAAGATAACATTTATTTCAGAACTAGTTTACTGGTAGGTATCCAATTTTAGTGCACAATTTAGAATAAATGTTCTTTTTCCTTATGATCAGTTGAATAACGTGGTGTTTTGTCTTTAGCCCTGTTGAGGAGGACAGAGATACAAAGATAATCTCAAAAGATGAAAAAGGTATGTTTTTTTAAAGGAAAAAGTACAAATGACTTTAAAAAAAAAAAGTTACGTGGTCAAATCTAACCATTACTTGTGATTTAGCTGTAGTAAGTAAACATTCAACGGCTTGAATAGATTAATAGTTCTACTTACTTTTTGACTTGCCTTCCTTGCATTGCTTATTTTTTGTGTCCTGTTAATTCCCTAAGTATGCATATATTTTCACTGTAATAGTTATATTGGAGTCCCACTAGCTTTGTGAATGGTGATAGGTACTGGCACGACCAGGATTTGTGTGAAAAATCACACAGATGCCTAAATCTATGTTTATACTCTCTGTGGCAATTCTGGTCAGGACTGAATTAATTCAATGAACCCTCAATGCAGTTGTAACGTAGGCCTTCAAAGCATGAATTGTGAATTTCAGTTCATGTAACTTCTGTAATCTTATGAACCGACAATCTTTTTTATAAAAAAGAAGTCTTCTGTGAATTAACATTTAGTACTTTGTAATTCTCATAAGTGATTGAAGTGTAGGAAGACTATGTAGATGAAAACTCATTAAAGTTATTCAAATGCACATCAAGTATGGAGTTCAGAAGTACTGTTTTGCAGGCTGCAGTGTGTCTACTGATTTTAAGATTGACTGGAAGAGGTAGAAGTAAAATTGCTTTCGAGATTTATGAAGAAAAGTTAAGTTTGTAGGGCAATTACTTTCTCACTGTTGCATTGTTGCTCTAGGTGGTCTTTTATGTTTGCCTTTTTTGTACCTTAGGCCGTGTGGGTAGTGGTTCTGGCAGAAATTTGTGGGTTAGTGGACTTTCATCCTCTACTAGAGCTACGGACTTGAAGAATCTTTTCAGCAAGTACGGAAAGGTACATAGCGGATATGTAAAATAACAAACTATTTTATCAATTTAAAAAGATGACCTTACATTTAGCTCTTATATTTCCTAATGAATAACTGGGTAGGCTGAGCACTTAACTTTCTTGTGTTTGTTTGAAACTCTGTATCTGAAGGTAGAATACTTCATGAAGAAGGTTGTCTGAAATGGGGGGGGGGCGCCAGAAATCCAAGTTTCAGAGACTGTCTGCAGATACCTGTAAAAATGAGTCAGTTCTTGACAGGACAGACTGATGGGTTGTCATGTAGTGTGCTATAGTCTATAATTATATATCTTGAGTGTCCAGTGATAGTTAATGCTGTTTTAAACTGTTCTGTTTCAAGGGGTATTCCTTTGAGAAACCTAGTCTTTGAGGGCAGGCTTCCATTTGTTCTTCAGTGCTAGCTAGGATATGAGAGCAGAAGGTATGGAAGGGAACTCTTTCCACGACCATCTCCCCTTCCTCCTAATACATTTCTGAATGTAGTATTAAATGTGTGTAGCACTAAGCATGTGCCTCTGCTTGTCAGAGATTGCCATCTGTGGATAGAAACTAGCAGAGGTGTCCTGTAAGAAAAGACAAAATGGTGGTAGTGTGGGGTGTTTTTTTTTTTTTTTAATATTTTGATTATTACACCCCCACTCTCCGCTGCCTATGTATATCTTCCTTAAGTTATTGACCTGCTCAGCAACCTGAAGATTAATTTTCTGAGCTGGTTGTTGCGGCAATCTCTTTTTCGGCAGACTTGTATCAACAGTCTGTTCCACAATCAGATTTATCTGTTTCATAGAATTTTGTGTTTCTTTTATACTTTTTTCAGGACACATGTGGAATAATCGTAAATTTGAACCTTTTCCACTGTGTTTGTATTGCTGTTGACTTGGTTGTAAACACTGTTCACATCCTATTCTGTGAAGTAGCCTTTAGTGAGGCACTTCTAGAACATGGTTGGCCCAACAGTATAGGGGTCAAGTTAAAATGATAAGCTTTCACTTGCTGCCTGTCAAACGAGCCTTGCAACGTTGTCTTCTGAGAATGCTGATGGAGTGTTGTGTGCTGGGCATATTTCCTCCCTGTTAAAAGTAGATAGTGCTATACTGTGTGGTGGTGGTAGACAAAGGTGCTCAAACGGTGATTAAATTAAAATTTATTTGGCAACAGATATGCAAAGACAGAATAATTTTTTTCCCTGAAGGTGGTTGGTGCAAAAGTAGTGACAAATGCTCGCAGTCCTGGTGCTCGCTGTTATGGGTTTGTTACGATGTCAACATCTGAAGAAGCCACTAAGTGTATTAATCATCTCCACAGAACAGAGCTGCATGGAAAAATGATTTCTGTGGAAAAGGTAAGTGGTAGCTGTTCCATGATAGTGTAATGAAAATAAAAGTGTGCAAGTGTGCAAGTTTAATGTCTGTCTCTTACTATAAAAATATTTCTGGCTAAAATTCTAGGCAAAAAATGAACCAGCTGGGAAAAAGCCTTCAGACAAAAAGGAAGGTGAAACAAGGAAGGAAAAAGACAGGCACCATTCTACAGAGTCCAAATCTGAGAAGTAAAGTGTTTTTTGGTATTTTTCTATGTTTAAAGGCTGCTCATTTGAAATGCAGCCATGTGACCAAAGTGAACAGTAACTGTAATAAATCTCAATTTGCTGCTTCATACTGCATCTGAAATAGATGAAGAACAACACTTGAAAAATTGAAATTGATGTTCTACAGCAGGAAGTGCATCTTGATTGGCCCTCTGTTCAGAAATACGGAGCTCTTCAGGGTTTAGTATCAAAAGTTGTCAGTTATATCAGGAGATACCCAAGCAACTAATTTCTAGAGAAAACACTGTTTTTATCAGAATCATTTGTCCTGTGATTTGACTCTGGCTTGGTCTACTCATTTAACTGTCAGATATTTCCAGGATTTAGTCTGTCTTTTTGATAGACTGTTTGCATGGTTAGTGAGTAATACTTCAATATTTGTTTTTCAAGTGGTCTGTTGCTTTTGAAAGAGGCATTTTACTACCTTTTGTTCTCTCATAAAATTTTAAAAGATTTGGCAAAGGAAATAGGTTGGCAGGCTGGCCTCTGTTTGCATCAGGTGTTTAAGGTGTTTGTTTACAAAAGCTCTTCTGGTGGTGCTTGCCCTCTGCCTGGGTGGACCCTCTTCCTCATATGCTAAGCATAAACTTTACTTATAGGCAGAACAGAAGACTTTACTTGTAGCACTGGTCTCCAAATTCAGGATGATTCTGTTGTTTTCTCACTTTTGGTCAGCTTTATATTAATATTGGTCGCTACTCTTAATCTTGCATACAAGTATTCATTGGCTTCAGCACAGCAGCACAGAAGGTATTGGGAGTGGGGTTTTTGAGAGTATTTTTGGATGGGTTTTGTATTGAGTTTTTTTGGGGGTGATTTTTTTTTTTTTGGACATGATTAGCTTGATCAGAGTGGTTATATAGCACTTTTTGTTAAGTTCTCTATTAAAGCAAAGTTTACCTATAGGTCTGTTGGTATTAAGAAGGAGGAGAAGGCTGACAAAAAAGATGATGCTAAGAAATCAGAAAAAGATGGAAAAGACGAAAAAGAAGGAAAGGAGAAAGATGAACAAAAGGCCGGATCCTCTGATAGATCTAGGGCAAGCAAATCAGGTAATTCTAGCTGCCTTTCAGTAATGTTTTCAAGGCTACTTGTTTTAAAAAATTAAAAAAAAAAAAATATAAAGAATATAAGTGACTGTGACAAAGCTTCTACTTTGCATCCAAAAAAACTTTCGGTATCAGCTAAGTAGGAAGTGGAAGAGCAAGCGTAAAGATGCAGAATTCTGGCTGATTAGAAGACCGCAGCTTCTGCAAACTTCAGTACTGTTCTTAGATGCGATTCATAATTCGGTAGACAGACCGTGAAGTGTACTTAGTGAAACTGAGGTTTGCTGGTGAACAAAAAACACCACCAGAAAATACCTTGAAAAATTTTTTTCTGACTTAGAATGCTAGTAACTTAGCAACAAAATTTTCATAATTACTGGGCTTTAAATACTCAAAATGGTAAACTGAATTTTATGGAACTGTCACTGGGTTTAGACCTCACACAGTGTGTGGTTCTGTGTGCATTTTTTTTTTTAAACTCTGTCAAAGGGATCTATTTTGCAGACAGAAGAATGAAATTAAATTTGCTTTCTTTTACCTGTCATCTCTGCCAGAAAACACTACTGTAATTCTGTGATAGCTTTACTGCCCCATCCCCAACTTGGCCAAATCTTGGTAAGCTATTTAAATCATAAGTGTATTCTTCCAGAAGTTATTTAAAACCTCAATAAAATAACTTTTTACTGCTTAGTATCTCAACGGTTTTAAATCTCACAAGAATTTTTGAATATCTTGCATATTATTTATTCTTGGATGTATTTGTCTTCTAGCAAGTCGAGGAACTGAAAGGACAGTGGTAATGGATAAATCTAAAGGAGAACCAGTTATTAGTGTGAAAACTTCTACATCAAAAGAGAGGGTAAGTACAACTTTCAGAGAAGCCTTTGTGTAAAAATGAGTGTCAAATAGCTTTATATGCATATAGTTGAAGGGGTTTTTTGTCTTGCATATTGGGATCAGTTATCCTTTTATCACTTTTTAGAAAACATTAGGGTGTTAATGATGCTGCAAAGGTAAATGCTTATGCTTCTCCTTTATAGTTTTTGTCGTTTCTGTCCTAGTTGAAGAGTGGAGTTGCAATATGAAAATTATATTAAGATGATGTGTTTCCCCAAGCGTGGAGCGTGGTGACCAGTGACCTTTAAAGTGATGTATTGTTTGCCACTGGTGCAAGTCAAATCATGTGCCCCTAGTATTTATATGTATTTAAACTCCTTAGAAGTTCTAGCCAAATTCGGGATACTTTTCCCAGACCTAGTTTTCCATGAAATTCCAACATTATTTACCTTTGGGAAGGTATTTATTCTGTTTTGTTCAGGTTTGTGTAAGGTAGGCCTTTTGCCTAGGAATTTTAGCTAAAAATACACCGTGTTCAGCTAATGTATTGTTTTGACTTAACTCAGAGTACAAAAAGCCAGGATCGTAAATCTGAGAGCAAAGAAAAGCAAGATATTTTATCATTTGATAAAATCAAAGAACAGCGGGAACGTGAACGTCAGAGACAGAGGGAGCGAGAAATCAGGGAAACGGAAAGACGCCGGTGAGTTTTCCCAGTTTCACTCTAAACTTTGAATGGCATTTATTTTTACTTCCCTTAGCTGTGTTCTGAACAGGCTGCAAAGTAGTGCTGTGCTGGCCCTCCAACATTAGTATGTCAGATCAATTGGATGGTAATCTGTTGTTAGAACAGACATAATGTTAAATTGTGAAGGTTTTTACTGCTGAAATAGGTTTTCTCTAAGCCTGTGCTTTTTGGGAGACTCTTGTTGAATAATAATTTCTGTAGGTGCTTTTGCGTTCCACTCAATTCAGATTTGAATTTCCATACTGGATTTTTCCCTGGAATTTTGTCAATGCTTTGTTTGTCAGACTTCTGGTTTAGGACATGCTGTGCTCTATGAAAGCTTTTTCAGAGCCAACTTGGATACCGTGTTACTTATGCAGAATGCTTACCCTTGCTTCTTTCATCTGTATGGACTTTATAAATTTTTTTTTTTTCCTAAACTAAGCAGCTGTGATTTAGTTGAGATAATTCATATTTAAGCAGGTAGTGGGAAGAACATAGAAAATTGAAAAACAAATATCGCCCCACTCAAACGAAAGGAGCCATAAAGCTTAGACTTAAGACTCTCAATTGGGGGGGGGGGGAGTATTCAATTAGAGAGAGAGAGAGACGAGAACGAGAACAACGGCTTCAAGCTATTCATGAGCGGGATGAAAGACAGAGACTCCAAAGAGAGCGGGAGCGACTTGAATTTCAAAGGCAGCGTCTTGACAGAGAGCGCTTGGAGAGGGAGAGATTGGAGAGAGAAAGAATGCACATAGAGCAGGAAAGGAGACGAGAACAGGAACGAATCCAGCGAGAGAGGGAAGAGCTGCGACG
>NW_009597091.1:6193-11756 GCF_000690535.1 Cariama cristata
GCTACGCTACGAACAAGAACGGCGATCTGCCATGAGAAGGCCTTACGATCCTGACAGCAGGTAACGATAACTGCGATTAGATTCCAGACTCTTTGGCCACATCCAGTTACAGATAGAGCATTCTAAAGCCTATGTAAACTGTGAGTATTCTTGCTAAAGCAGTCATGGGACCTCACAACTGAAAGACTATTTACATGTTGCTTTCAACACTTCTGTGTCAATCTTGAGAAAGAGCAAATGCCATACTCATACACCTGTAAGCACAATTTTATTACAGCTGGTGTAAAATTCTTACTTCCCAAAGAGGAGTGACCGATAATAGAAACTGTGGGTATTGACTCTAAAGCAGGATCGCTAGTGGGAGCAGATACTCATTCTCTTCTCACGTCAGCACATGCTGAGATTAAGCTTTTTGTATAGTGTGGATACACCTAGCTTCCTCTGAAATGCGATGCCCGCTTAACACACAAGGGCTTTTAATTATACATCAAAAGTAATTGTTTGGATAATTTGATTGAATGTGGTTTGATATCAGAGAGCAGGAAATGAAGATTGTTTTGACATTACTGCTAATTGTTACCTTCTTTGCAGGCGAGATGACCCATACTGGCCAGAGGCAAAGCGAATGGCAATGGATGATAGGTATCATTCTGAATTCAGTCGTCAAGACCGCTTCCACGACTTTGACCACAGGGATCGTGGCCGATACCAAGATCATTGTTTGGACAGGTTGGCAAGGCAGTGTCTTTTCTTCCTATACCTTTATGGAAATCAGGTGTCTTTTTGTCGCTTACTAATGGCTTGAAGGGTGCCAACAGAGAAGAGCAAAAAAAAATGCATGACCCTTGTGCATTTCTTATGCCTAATTGTATGTGTGCTTGCAATTGTGTGTGTCTGTCGCTTATGGCCATATTGGAAAGAGGCTGCATAAAGATGATAAGCCAAGTCCTAATGTAGTCTGCTGAGATGCCGAGGGGTATTTTACAGCTTCTCTCGAGATGTATGCAAATCTGGTTTAGGAATCCCTGTTCATTAGCCTAAGATTTAGCCATTTCTTTTTGTTTTAAAACTTTCCATTGCAGTCTAGGTAACACAGATTTTTTTAGTTCCACAGAATGCAAAAATACTTTCTGCATAGTGCTATTGAGACTTCTGTTTTGCTTTCAAAGAATCTTTGGCAAAAACCGTACTGCTGTGCTTTTGCTTGTAGCTCATTTTTGATACTGGTAGGTTCACTCAGTATTCTTCCTTGGTACCATCAAGTACCTGATTCATGCCTCAGTGATGCCTTGCTTACTCATATTACAGTAATAGATGTTACTTGGATATCTTTCTACTCATTTGAGTATCTTATCACTAAACAAACATTGGTGTTCAGATTTACAGCCTAATGAAGATAAATTTTCATGCACTATTTATAGAGACATTGGAATTAGGTTTACTGTGTTGATTTAACTGAAACTTCTCTTTTTTGTTCCAGAAGAGACAGTTCAAGAGGAATACCAGATCGAGATGGGCAGGTGGGTTATGTCAAAATAACCACTTCAGTTAAAGCCAAACAAACCGACCCCGATGTCGAAAGAACAGCGTGCGTGCTGCCTGCTTCTTAAATGCAACCACCACTGGGTTTAAACTGAGCAGGTATCCCAAGCAGCAACTGATTTTGCATTCTAATGTGTGGAACATTAGTTATTAAGTTATCTGCTCGCTAGGGTGGTAGCCACAGATCGGGGCAGGGGCGAAACCTCCAAGCAATGGGAGCTATGGTATGGCATCTTTTCAGGTTGGTATGTGGTGCTAAAAGTTTTCTGGTTAACCATCTTGGGTGTCTGTATTGCTTTAAGAGGTAGTTACTGTAGTGTCTTATCCTTATCTGGTGAGGCATCCGTTCTCTGATGTTTATCTTAATGGTTTGTAGAAAATAACTGGTGTTATAATGGAACAAGGCAGATGACTCTAAAAGGACAAGTGTGAAAACCAGTACCACAGTGGTATACAAAACCTTTCATTTCTGAAGAGAGGTAGGAAGTAGGCAGATATTCTATGTAAAAACTAAAAATCTGGAGCTGTAATATAAGCCTTAAAAAAGCCTAACCAAACAAAAAGCCGCCTCCCACCAAAGAGTGGAGTGGAATCTGTGCTGTGAAACAAAATAAATGCCTACAGTGAACCGCACACAGTAGCAACAATGGAACCAATAAAAAATGAGATGGCAAAAAATGACAGGTACTGTTATTTTCTCACAGTTTATAGAAAGGCAACCGCTGAGCAGCTGAGTTTTTGCAGTCCTAAAAGAAAACCTGTAGTGATTCTTAGCATAACTCTGTACTATTTGCCTTCCAGCATTACCCAGATGAACGCCACGGAGGACCTGATCGTCACTCCCGGGATAGCTGGGGTGGCTATGGGTCTGACAGAAGAATGAGTGAAGGGAGAGGGATACCTCCACAAACCCGGTTAGTGCATATGAAATAAGGGAACTGATTTTTTGGTTCTTAACATTTTAATGCTTGGTGAACCTTTGAAGGGTGACGGTGGAAGCAGTTTGACAAGTGTGAATCCTCTCTCCAGATAGTTTCATCGAGCATCTGGAGAAGCAAGGAATTCACACATGTAGCTCCCCTATGCATCAAGCGAATGGAGTGTTGTAGTGAGTAAAGAAGTGTCGCTTGGTTAGCTCAGCTCATAACTGAGGTTCTCTTGTAAATAACTTTCTTTTCTACAGATGAGAATCAGTCTTATACTGGATGCTCCAGTAACACCTACAAAAGTCTCATTTGTGGCTAGTGGTCAGGTTTTAAGGAAATCGAGTCAGAATCTCTGCAGTGGTGGGGGTGGGGATCTGGAATCATAGCAGTTTCTCTTTAAACCAGCTAGTCGAGCTTGGTGTACTCCAGATGCATGAAGTTCGGTTCTACATAAGTATACCAGAGGAATGGTGGTCAATGAGTTGCTCCATGTTTAAGTATTTCAGTACATTGCAATACTCATTATGTCTCTGTAGATCAGAAAAAGACGAGCTTTGCTGTGTGAAGGACACTGTTCAGCAAGTTTCTCATTGTTTCTCTTTGAAACAGTTTTTATTGCAATGATTGGGTGACAATAGATACAGCTTGATTAACAATTTAATACGCTTTTGTGTAGGGTACAGTGTTTGGCTTTACCCTATGCTGCTAAATGGGTAAGGGACACACCTAGAAGATCTTCTTTTATTTTTTTAAGAGATGGACGTGACTGGGGAGATCATGGTCGAAAGTTAGAGGGGCATCAAGATCGTTCATGGCAGGGAAATGTGGATGGAGGAATGATGGGACGGGATCATGAGAGATGGCAAGGTACACTTGCTGCTTACGAGTGTGATCGTGGTTTTTTCTATGAATTACTGCTGCTCAACGTATAGCAGTAGTTAAAATTCCTATGGAGCTTTAAGAGTATTACTGAGAAAACAAATGAAATTCTGGGAATAAGGTGGCTTTTTTATTAGGAAAACACAAAAGTCTCTGTGTGTGTTTGTTTTTTTTCTTTTTTTTTAAAATTAGGTGGTGATAGAAGCATGCCTGGTCAGTCAGGACCAGGCCATGTGATGAATCGAGGAGGGATGTCAGGGTAAGAAGCTTTGTCACAGTGCTTATGTTGTTATAATAGTTGACTGATTTGTATAAAAAAAGAAATTCCTCTGTCAGCTGTGAAAAATAATGCTTTCAGCTTCTGCTTAACTATGGATTGGCAAGTAGAAAAAAAAACTAAGCAGACATCTTTTCCTAGAGTCACAGTAGTATTAACTTTTCTGGGCAACTTTCAATTTGACTGGTCTTGTTTATAGGCGCGGAGGCTTCACGCAAGGTGGAAACCAGAGCCAGATGATGCAGAGTAGTGGAATACAAGGAGTGTTTGCGGGCCAGGAGCGGACAAACAGACCGACTGAACCCCGTTTTACCCGCCGCTACTGAAAGCACTACATATATATATACACACACACACATATATATATATATATTTTTTTTTTAATGCCAGATGACAATGGTGGTAAATTTTATTAACCAGGGTCACCTTGAATTTGTGATTACAAAAAGCAAGACTGCTGCCGCATTGTAGCCAAATACTATGTCAACTTGTCGATTTGGTTTCTTTCTTTTTTTGTAATAAATGTGTTCTTGGTCAAACACCACTTAAAGTTTCTGTTAGTGAAACATTCCATTTTTCAAAAAGAATAAAATCAGTTTATGGCTACTGATCTCTTGTTTCTGAGTCCTTGGCAACATGCCTCTTACGAGGGCAATAAAGGAGACACTCTGCTTTCAACACTCTGAGATTCTAAGGGATGCAATGAATTGGTGATGGTGTAGATGTGTATGTCCTTATCTGCATTTGAGAGAGAGGAGAGATCAATGTGTTTTCTTATTTATGGTGTAAGAACTGGTGGAGAAATAAATGAGTACAAGTAGAAAGCACTGCTGTCCTGATCTGTGTCTCTCTTTTTTACCCTCAATCTCTCTGACTTGTTCCTGATCTTTTCCTCTCTCTCCCTCCTTCCTTATTCCTCTCATTCAATTCACATCTCCATCTGTCTGTTCTGCTCCCTGCTCGTAATTTGCTCTCTTTCCCACTGTTCTGCTCCCTGACCCTGTTTTACTTCCGCCATGTCCCTGCAGGGCTCCTCACCAATTATTTTTTTTTTTCTATTTCTCCATCTCACCGTCCTTTTCCCTGCAGTATTTTTTCTCTGCTCTTAAGTCCTTCTCCCTCGTTTTGATTTTCTGTGTCACTGTCCTGCTCCCCTTCTGTTTATTTTTTTCCCTTGCATATGGGTAAGATGAGGCTGAGGCTGAACAGGGGTGGGAGGCCAAAAAGGAGGTGAGATGCCAAGGTGCAGTTGAGGCTGAGCATGGGTGGGAGGGTGAGGAAGAGTTGAGGCTGAGTGAGGGTGGGAGGCCAAGGAGAAATTGAGGCTGTAGAGGGGTGGGAGGCTGTAGAGGGGTGGGAGGCTCAGCAGGGGTGGGAGGCCGAGGATGAGTGTTTTTCCCTGCAAGGTTTTTTTCCCGTGGTATTTTGAATTCTTTCTTGTCCTTCCTTAGTGATGCCTTTTTAAAAACTTTACTTCCACTCTGTTGTAAAGTTGAGACAGTTGTGAAGATGTTAAGGACAGCTTTGTATCTTGTGTAGAATAAAATTCTTTACACTCTGTGTGTGCGTCTCCTTTGAAATAAAGATGAGCTGGCAAGGTATTTCGGCATTACGTATTGTACCTTCTGTGATGTGTCTGTCCTTGCCACAGCTCGGATTTGTTTCCGTTGCATTGCCATAGTCTCCGGTTCGATGGAAGCTATTGGCAGAGCCAGCAGTCGATAGGGTTGCAGGTGCTCAGGCAGGCAGCGCTGCATCAGCTGGAGGTTCCTGATGGCGTAGCAGGGATGGTTGGGTGTAGCTGGTGGTGGTGGCCCAGCCACATGGCCAGCGGTTTGATGTCGCGGTGCATCTGCTGCACATGTGTTTGTTCCCTTAGGAATTTGAGGTTCCCAGAAAAAATGGGTGGTGGAGCTGGAAGAGAGCAGGTGATTGCTAA
>NW_009597092.1:0-423 GCF_000690535.1 Cariama cristata
GAGCAAGCAGCTGCATGGTGCTTAGTTGCAGGCTGGGCTTAAACTATGACAACCTACATTTAGGAAAACGGCTTCTTGCACCTCTTTGTAACTTCACTGACCCATTCATACAGCTCCTGGGTCATGCTCTATCATGGAGCACAACCAGAGCTCCCAGACTCTAGTATCATCCCACACTGGAAGAGGAAGACTATCTGGTGAATAAAAGCTGCTGATACACACCTCTTTCCAGGATCAGGTTAATCTTCCTTTGCTGTTAGCAACATTTTTTTTCCTGCTTTCACTAAATCTTTCCATCGTTCTTATTATAATTACAATGATAATAACAATAATTATTACTATTATGCCTTGAACTTGAGTCTAAGATTAGGGCTCCCATTGTGTTAAGAGCTTGATGGAGAAATGTCAAGGAGCCGATTCCTG
>NW_009597092.1:454-33176 GCF_000690535.1 Cariama cristata
AGCTCATTGTCTGCATTCAGGCAGGACATGAAGGGGTGAATGAAATAGAGAAAAGGGGCCAGGAATGAGGTAGGATGAGAGGCAGCAGTAAGTAGAAAATGAAGAGCAGTTAGCAGAATAGCAGGAGTCAGCATTGGTGCTTTGCCTAAGCAAACCCCGCTCCTTGTCTGTGTCCACACATGTCAAATCTCGGCAGGGAGAAGGGGAATGCTCCCTTGAATTTCCCAGCTGCAGAAATGTGGGGTTTTTTTGACAAAGCAGTGGGAGAGCCTTTAGCGGCTGCACAGAGGTCTGATCGCTGTCATTGCCTCGGCAGTGACAGAGCTCTATTCCAAGTATGTCAAATGCCCAGGAAAAAAACTTTCTCCATGGCAAAATCAGGGTGGAGAGCTTTCCACCACAAACCCCCTACATTACTCTTACTTTCAGAAGCCATATCTGCAGTCATGTCCCTTTTCAGGTCCTGGAAAACTGCCAGGGATCTGGGGTAAGGAGTTGCTAACATCGTGCCATACTAATAATTCTTCATTTCACCCACCTTTTTTTCTGTCTCTTTGGATTAGATTTGAAGTGCTTCAGGGCAGGGACTGTCTCTCGCTATATGCACGTATGGTGCTTAGGATAAGGAGCCTTTCCACTTCCTTGGAACTGGCAACTGCTAATGTATTGCAATTAATAAATAATTGGAAAGATCTTGAAAGGTGAGATGTGAAATGACAACAGACTGACTGAGAGGGTTCTAAAAATTTTTTGGAAGCTTTTTGCTTTGGTAAATGGTAAAAAAATGCACACATTTCCTGGCTGCATACAGGAAAAAAAACCTTAATGCCTCTACCTGGAGTCTGACATGTGAGCACTGAAATACAGTCTAGGTCAGGGAGGGTAAAAGAAAAGTCTGCCCAGGTAGAGTGGCATGAGAAGTTTAGGTAAAGTGAATGTAATTCCCAAAGTGAACACCTTTGCTCTTGCAAAAGAAATGACAATGTAGGTGAAATCCCGTGGGATAGTTTACAAATCATCTAGCAGTTCATAGTACTGCCCGTGAATCTCAGACTCACTCCATTTCTATGCGCACTCAAAAACAGTGTGAGAAGAGTGGGAAATTGTGAATATAAATTAGGACTAAGTAAGGCCAGTAAGTGATAAGGGAAGCTCAAACCATCAGTGACTAATCCATGACTAGTAGCACTAAGAACATAAGAATGACCAATAAATAATTGTTTGATGTATTGTTAGAGAATATACAGAGATATTCACAAACACTCACACACAAACATACATTTATAGTCCCTAATAATATATTAACCATATGTAGATAAACAAGGAGATAAAGAATGAAGAGAATCTAGGATATTTCTGGATAACTGCTGTTAACATTTGTAATAAATCTTGAAGTGATGATGGAAAACAAGAGAATGCCAAATAAGTTAGGAATCTACTGTGCTGTTAAAGAGCAAATGGATAACTGTAAATCTGTTATCTGGCCCAAAAGGGAAATGGATACGAGGCTGAACCCATAGAGAATGAAAGAGTTGTAATATAATCACTGGTAGTAACCACAGTTATACGGAAAATTAATTTCATGCAATTTTTAAATGAGATTGTTAAACCTAGGTGATAAAAGCAATTCTGTTGATATAGCATTCTTGTCAGAATATAAAGAAAAAGAGTGAATAAAGAATTCAAAGTAGTACTATATAGGATCATATAGTACACAATAAATAGATGCACAGCTGACAGGTCTCCAGTATCATTCTGCTAAGCAATCATCATCAGATGGGGTTGTTTCTAACTGAAACTCTCTGAGATCATCTCAGTGCTATTTAACTTTCTTACCAACAGTCCAAAAAAACCTCCATCACATCATTATTGAAAAAGTCTGTCGGATATTGAAACACCAGGGGAGTGAGAGTGGAGGATACAGACAGGGCAGCAGCACAAAGTGAGGGATCAGGATGTGTCCACCTAAAGCCACCTTCATGCCTCAGATGCCAAGTCAGGCTTGCAGGAGTGACATAAGCTATGTCCAAGCTCCAAGAGGATGGAGGAATTTGGGGACTGACCCCCATGATGTGAATGCAGAGCCCAACAGGGCTGGGTAGGAGAGAGAAGACAGAGGAGGAGAGTATAACTGCACACAGCACTGGTGAGGACACTACCAAAATACCATATCCAGCTGCACTGAAAAGCTGGAGAAAGCCTGGAGAAGCAGAAAGACATCTAAGTTTGTGAAGAATAACTGATTCATACCATCTGCAGTCTGTAGCTGCTACATCATTCCTCCCTTTAGAGGCAATGAAGAAAGCTGACATAAGACTGAAGCCAGCCACATACAGGAGATGCTTTGAATGTTACCAAAGTCTCTTTCTGGTGACTCAGAGAGAATTAGAGTTTTGACCTGAATTATTCATTACTTTCTTGATCTCCGAAGCCCTAGTATGCACTGATAAATTCCTCTAAGAATAGTAGTCTGAATGAGAACTACAGGGATTTTAGGTAAATGCCACCTTGGAACAGCTTTCTAAAATGCTCTAGCTCAAACACAAGTTATTAGACCGGACAAAGGAGTGACCAGGTGTAGCTCTCAGACGTCATGGTCATAATGGTCCTGAAGAGACAGAATCATACCAAGATTTCCTTCAAGGCTTCCCACCCAAGCTGTGACTCAGCCTCCTTATTGTTTTAGGTAAGGAATCTGACACGATCAGGCCCAAGACGGTCAGTGGCTTCAGGCCATAAAGTCCCCTATCACCAAGTGCTATAAAATTCTCTGATCAGAGGAGCGTTCACCACAAGCTCTCAAAGGGCTGAGTACCAAGATCTGCCTTAGACAATGGGATGTAATATATCTACAACCATATAAATAGCTAGTTGGATGAGAGTTGGATAAGATCATGGCTTTACAATGCTGCCCCTCCTGCTTTTAACCCATCCCAGCGTTGGCTGAAACCAGGATGTGGCAAACCTCAAAGGGATTTATGCCTTGAAATTACCAGCTTTCTTCAGCCTTACAGGAATAAAGATGTTGATTCTCACCAGCAAATTGCTCCCACTCAGCACTGACTTTCCTTGTTGATCCTTTTAGCACCACCTTTTTGTTTAGAGCATCTAATCACTTATCAGGAAAGGTCTTAAACTAAAAACGCTGTTTGAAAACATCTCAATTGTGGTCCGTTCATTCCATTGTCCTGCAGCATCCTGCTCAAGAAAGGCTTTTGCACCCCGGACTCTCCCTGTAAGTGATACTCTACTCAGTTTGGGTCATCATTGTGAAAGACATCCTATGCTAGCAGAAGAAAAGGAATTGCCTTGCTGCAATTCCTATGCTGCTTGCTGTGACAGGACTGAAATGTCTCTTCGGTACCCAGAATTTGGTTGGCGCCAGAGCTCTGCGAACAGACTGAAAGGCGTGGGTTGTTTTTGGATGAATCATGTTTTTAATCATCAAACACTGCCAATCAGAACTGCAGCAGATTTTCCCCAGTTTTTTTGTTTTACCTTAAGAATTATAATTTCAGACTCACAACTCTGGATTAAGCATAGATAGGAATGTCACAAGCACTGAGTAACGAAACCTCACAGCCCTCTTGTTTGGGATGGAGAACCTTCAACAACAAAAGATTAGATGATTTATGAATCTATCCTTAATGGAGCTGACATTATATTTGAGATAATAATCCTTGCAGTGTGCACATGGATCAATTATATCAGTGACTAACTTTAATTAGGAGAGAAGATGCCGTAGTTATTAAGGCATGGGTAGAGGACTGTGGGTTCAATACCTCGTTGCACAAAAGATCCCCTGTGGACTTGAGGCAAATCAGGCATTTTGGTTTGCCTCAATTTCCCATCTGTGAAGTGGGAGTAATATTACCATACACATTCATGAAAATAGCCATGTATTTAAGGAATTAAAGACAAAGGTCATTAACACATAGATGATGGATTATTAATAAATGAGCCATATTGCAGTGGTAAACTGGGTCTCATGCCAACCACAGGAACACAGGAATAGAAGGTAGCTGATGGATCACTGAATATATTTTCTTCTAGAAGGGCCACAAAGGTGCACATCATGTCTCTTGCTTATAACCGACTGTTTAACAATAAGTATGATAGAGTATGCAAACCTGACTTCAAAGTCACTGTAGCACCTATGAACACTATTTTGGGTGGGGGAGGCTTCACTTCTGTTTCTGTGTAGGAATGCCCCCACCTCATCCATACATTTTCCTCCTTGCACTCTTTGGAGCAACACCAAATGCAGTTGTTTTCTGCAGTTCCAGTAAAACCTTGTCTGATCACTGGTGGATTTTTGTTTTCAACCTTTCAACTCACTTTACGAGATAGGGCAGATGGTGGGAAGCTGGAAATTTCCTTCTTTCACTCCTAGGTCAATTACATTTTTCCACAATTTACCCAACGCCCCAGTCAAGCTATGGATCAATGAGACATAAGCAAGTATCTAAAGACAGGATGTCCCAGGCGCTTAAACATGTGGTTAAGTGATTGGTTGAACCAAAGTTTTCATAAGGATTAGATTTAATGCAATAAATGTGAGTAATTCCACACATGACCCAGCTTTTCCTGTGTTAGATGCTGTAACATTGGACCTTATGCTGAAGAAATTGATGCTGTGTTTTAGATTAAGATTTTCAGAATTTAAAAGCATGAAAATCTTCAAATGTTTGGAAAAAACAAAACAAACAAACAAAAAACCTCCAACAAACCACAAAAAACCCTTTAAGGTAAACCTTCCAGTTAATCTATGTTCAGGTCTGCTTTACCAAGCATAATCATCCATTTATGGATTTAATTCAAAATTTGTTTACTGAGGGTACTATTTCTTCATATCAGTTACTAAGTCAGCGAAGATCTATGGGGATACTTCAGAAGTCATAGACAAACGTGGGCACATCACACACTTACATTAGATGGAAGGTTTGATCCATAACATGATTTGTGTAGTCCAAAGTCTACTGCTGAGTAGAGATCTCCAATAAAGACATCTCTAGGAAACCTCTGCCTCCGCAGCTGGTTGAAGCTGGCTTAAAGGGTAGCCCAAACAGAAGCATGATAGAGTAGTCTGAGTTAGGAAATGAGAGGACCAAAGTGGAATGTTTGTGTCTTTGCACAGTGGATATTTTACCTGACATGTTTTCACCTATTCTTACTATTACAGCATCTTTTTGAATGATGGCCAGACAGGCCAAATTCAGCCTGCAAAGCACAAGTAGATAGGAAGCTTAGATGAACCCAGAGAAGAAGCAGCCTACGGTTGTCTAAGATCTGGCACTCACAGAGCTAAAGGCAAAAAGTCCTGCCCAGACACTGACCTTCCTGACAATCGCACAAATACAATGCAGATAAGAGTCCTGAGCTCTCATATTCACTTCAACCACTGTTGCATCTGGCCTGCATACTTTTCATGTCTTCTTGTATCAGCTCCTCTTCAAAACTAGCTGGGAGCTTCTGTTCCTATATTTTAAAGGTTACATGAGAAGAAAACGTTGGGGCACGCAAGTCAAGCACCCTAATTTTTGGGAATGTCAAACTTGAGGTTGCTTTTTCTGCTATTTCTTCTCTTTTTCACAGAGACAGGTAAGGAATCATACGATCAAGGTATCCCTTGGGAAAAAGCTGGATTCAGGTGGCCACAATTGTCACATACATTGTCCCAAGAGAAAGAAGTCCAGAACAGACTGTCCTTATCTGACCCAGGAGTTCAGCTCCTGAAGAACGGTAAATGAAAGGCATTTTGCATGTTCCCTTCATTGTATGCACATCACTTCAACCTGGTTTGAGTGAAAGCAGTTATTTCCTGGCAAGAGTTGGCTTCAGAGCTTTACCAGGGCTTTGGATAAAATAAAGCAGGATCTTGGTCATCTTTTTACACCCTGAGTCCCATGCATAGCTTCTGCCAGCTAACCGCTCATGGGTACCCATACAGTGCAGACAAGATCAACTTAGCACACAATCAAGATTCAGGGATTTGATCAAAGTGAGGAGATAAGAATCACAAAGGCCACCTTTATGACTCTGTTACTGATAAGGTGACAGAGCAGGGCCTAATCTAGATACTAGCATAATTGATAATAACCTTGGAGCTTCTTAGAGTTGTTTAATGATCCAGGAATCTGGGGAATGCTGTTGCATGGCAGAATTCCTGCCATGTGCCTAACACAGTCTCTACCTCGGGCTGTGAGAGGAGGCATTAGGTCAGTTAGATTGGATTGATAGGCCAATACTGAGCAAAAGGATTACTTCAGACCCAAATGTTGGGTGTCTGAGATCTTGGCTCCTGGTGCACTCCAGATCCTGGAATACAACATCACAAAGGAGAAGAAAAAAAACATCTCTCTCTTGGATAATTCAGCAACTGGGAGGCAATCCAAATGCACTAGGCAAATTTTCTTACATGAGCTAGGAAGCTGCATGTTATGCCTCAGCCTGAAATCAATCATATTTCAGTAGCTATGGTAAAATATGCAAACAGTGACTTCCAGCTAAGACAAGTTCAGCACAGCTTGGCCAACGGGGTGGAGGCTCCATTTTTGACTCACCTAATGGAGTTACTGCCTAAGGACCATGAGGGTCTCTGTGCAATGTGCGTATGAGCCATGAAGTCCAGCCAATGCTGCGAGAAGGGGTGGAGAGGATCTGTTCGTGTATTTGGCCGCCAGCTGGATGGGAAGAGTGAGATTCTGCTCCCGAGCTTGTCTCGGCTGGAAGGAACTCACCGCAGACATAATTCATCCAGACTCTGTCCTATGGAGCTTTCTGTATAAATCTCATCCCAAGGCATTTTGGAGCAGTACATAATGTAACATGACAACACTGCTGAAATCCAGTGATCTCTATCAGCTCTGAGGGAAGACAGATCCTCAGGTGGTGTCAAACAACAGCACTCCTGGACTCTCAGAAAACTAGGACTTGGGTCCTTGAAGGCATTTAGGAGCCAGTCTGTCTCTAAAGATGCTTACCCAACTTGGACTGCGATGACAAAACCCTTCCTCCTTCCTACCAGCTGCATACCTGTGCATTTACATAGTGATCTAAGCATTGATGGCAACTTCATAGCTAACAGTGTACTGGAACTTCAACACAGTCTTGAGGACCCCAAAGATGAGATTGCAGGTTACATATTCCCTTCTTCTGTCTGTATCTTGTCAAGTCAATCAATAAACTCTGACTCTTTGCCCCACATATACGCATTCCTTTGACCATTTTACATGTCCTGTGAGGAGCCTCTTCTTTAACACCAACTCTTTGATTGTATGAGCATGCTGGTTGCCCAACCTCTCAGCAGGGTGCTAAAGAGATAAATAAGCACAGTGCTTAAATAGTGTTGACCCTGAGAGTCTTTTTACTTCTGCTATAGGTGCATCCCTTTTGTGCTCCATAAGGCTGAGAAGTTGAGAAAATGACCGTCTCACACTAAGGGTGTGTCCAAAGGAGGGGAATAGCTAGGTCCTACTTTAGCAAGCAGCAAAAGATCACTCCTTCATTTCATCTTCCCTTATAAAAATATAAAGTAAAGCATTGACCTTAGCTTAGGGTCTCTGACAAATTACTGTCTGTTCTCATACACTCTGGAGCTTCTCAAATGCTCAGTTGCAGCTCAGGTAGGATCCATCTCACCTAACAGAAGCCATCTAAACTGTAGATATCTAGTCTCATCTACTCATCCAGTTCCTACTAGATTTGACAGAAGAAAAGGTACTTTCAGGGGGCAATTCCTCCTACCACATCTGAATTATGATAACCTAAGTGAGAAAAATCCCATTTGTGGAATCATCATAGAATAGTTTGGGTTGGAAGGCACTTTTAAAGGTCATCTGCTCCAACCCCCCTGCAATGAGCAGGGACATCTTCAACCAGATCAGGCTGCTCACAGCCCCGTCCAATCTGACCTTGAACACTTCCAGGGATGGGGCATCTACCACCTCTCTGGGCAACCTCTGCCAGTGTTTCACCACTGTCATCATAAAAAATTTCTTCCTTATGTCTAGTCTGAATCTATCCTCTTTCAGTTTAAAGCCATTACCCCTTGTCCTACCACTACAGGTCCTGCTAAAACGTTTGTCCCCAGCTTTCTTGTCGGCCCCTTTAGGTACTGAAAGGCTGCTCTAAGGTCTCCCCAGAGCCTTCTCTTCTCCAGGCTGAACAACCCCAACTCTCTCAGCCTGTCCTCACAGAAGAGGTGCTCCAGCCCTCGGATCATCTTCGTGGCCTCCTCTGGACTCTCTCCAACAGGTCCCTGTCCTTCTTGTGCTGAGGACCCCACAGCTGAAGGCAGTACTGCAGGGGGGGGGTCTCACCAGAGCGGAGCAGAGGGGCAGAATCCCCTCCCTCAACCTGCTGGTCATGCTGTTCGTGATGCAACTGAGAATGCAGTTGGCTTTCTGGGCTGTGAGCACACTTTGCTGGGTCATGTCCAGTTTTTCATTCATCGGTACTCCCAAGTCCTTCCCCTCAGGGTTGCTGTCAATCCCTTCATCCCCTAGCCTGAACTGATACTGGAGGTTGCCTTGACCTATGTACAGGACCTTGCACTTGGCCTTGATGAACTTCATGAGGTTCACATAGGCCCACCTCTCCAGCCTGTCTAGGTCCTTCTGGATGGCATCCTATCTCTCAGGTGTGTCAACTGCTGAGGTCGGTGTTGTCTGAAAACTTGCTGAGGATGCACTTCATCCCACTGTCTATGTCACTGATGAAAATATTAAACAGTACTCATCCCAGTATGGGTCCCTGAGGGACACCACTTGTCACTGATCTTCATCCAGACATTGAGTCACTGATCACTACCCTCTGCATGTGACCATCCAACCAATTCTTCATCCACCAAATGGTCCACCCATCAAATCCATATCTCTCCAATTTAGCAAGAAGGATGTTGTGGGGGACTGAATACAGTTACTTACTGGGCTAGAAGATACGTTTCATGATTAACACTGTGAAGGCACACAAACCTGGTCACAGCAAATTTTTGAAGTCAATGGGAAATTACGAGTTTACACACTTTGTTATAATTGGTACACAAAGTCAT
Organism: Cariama cristata; assembly: GCF_000690535.1. NCBI lineage: Eukaryota > Metazoa > Chordata > Aves > Cariamiformes > Cariamidae > Cariama > Cariama cristata. Next base: position 9,507 of record NW_009597092.1, read on the forward strand.
TAATTGGCAGTTTCACCATTTTATATCTAAATAGGTGAATGTCCAAGTCCTCAGATTGAGTACACAGATTAATGCCTAAGGAGTCCATACAGTCATACCCTGAATTCCAGCTCTTCAGTAGCCTCTTCTACGCCTTTGGATATCTGCAACAGCTCCACCAAAGTCAGGGGAGCTATGGTGATTCACACCCACTGAAGATAAGCCCTCACTCAATTCTGTAAAAAAATTACCGATTTACCTTGGTTCCACCCAGCCATAAAATAGAAACCTCCATCACAAATTCCCCATGGTCTTGTCTGAGATCATGTTGAATAAGTCAAATGATGATACTTCCATCATTTTAAAAACACTCCTCTACACTCTGACGTTGTAGGATATCAGGCAAGTTGCTTTCCCTGATATCTAACCGGTATCTCTCTTTCTTTCCTTCTCCTAGTTATGCCCACTGGTACCCTGTGGAATGATTCCTCCTTGCTTTCCTTCACTTTATACACCTGATAAATGTTTGAGAGCTATTATCATAGAATCATAGATTCATAGAATCATATAACGGTTTTGTTGGAAGGGACCTTAAAGTCCATCTGGTTCCAATCCCTCTCCCATGGGCAGGGACACCTTCCACCAGACCAGATTGCTCACAGCCCCATCCAACCTGGCCTTGAACACTTCCAGGCATGGGGCATCCACAGCTTCTCCGAGCAACATGTTCCGCTGCCTCACCACCCTCACCGGGAAGAATTTCTTCCTAATCTCTCATCTAAACCTTCCCTCTTCCAGTTTAAAGCCATTGTCCCTTGTCCTATCACTCCGTGCCCTTGTAAAACGTCCCTCCCCAGCTTTCTTGTAGGCCCCTTTTAGGTACTGGAAGGCTGCTGTCATATCATTATTTGGCCTGTATTAGTACTTGCTAGTCTTTGCTCATCAACATCAGTCCTTCCAGCCCTCTGGCTCTTTGAATACCCTCCAGTTTGTCAATATCTTCCTGGCATGAGCATGGGATGAAATATAGTGATCCAGGTGTGCTCACTCTGGAGCCATATCATCATATCAACTCAATTCAAGGGCTAAGTGCATTGGATCATGTGGGTTCTTCTTTCCCGTCACCTTGCATTTCACACTTAGGCTGAAGGATGCATGCCTGTACATAGCTGCTCGGTTCGTGTGTAGCTACGTGAAGTTGTGCGTGTTGACATGGCAACGCTTTTCATAAATGTGGAGGTAGGGGCTCTGCCTCCCTCTGTTTACTCACCAAGGTGACGAGAAGCAAGGTATTGGCACATTATGAATGAGATCAAGTAATTGGCAAGTTCCTACCTGCCAGGAGAACTGCCGAAATTGTCCATGTGAGTGCTCTTAGCCTACACCAACTGGGAGACATATAGGCTTAAGTCTCTTCCTTTCACTTTGACATTAGATTAAGTTGAGGTTGTGTATAGGTGTTGCAGTGCTGCTGATGCCTGGTAACATGTCAAGCCACAGCAACTATATTGCAATCAGTCATCTGAAGATGATGTGTTTTTTTGTCACAAAGGAAGTCGAATGCTTTGATAACCCACCTGTCTTTAACTTTAATGCAGCTGCTGTGGTAGTAAATTCAAGATTATCCTATGCAACACCACAATTTATCCTTCTAGGTAAGACTAACATCTTAATTTTCTTCTTCAACAGTAATAAGACGCGGATCTAAATCACTAATACTGGATTACTCTTGAAAGTGAAAGTATTTAAGTTTAAAATTGGTGACTGCTGCTGGACTACTAGTTTCTGGAAACTATGGTCTTCTTTCATCTCCACACATCCACTGGGAAAGTGAACTTCCACTTCCCTGAATGTAGGCTAAACCTGATCCAAATTAACTAAACCAAAACACAAACAAATGGTTAATTCTTTTCTTTCACATTTTATCCCACTGACTCCATGATCAATGACTCCCAATATGTCCTGTTATAATCAAGAGCTCCATGGCCAGGCTAGCAGACCCTTTACCAGGATAAATATTCTTTCCTGCACATAATTTAGATAACATTATTTTACATAATACCACTTTTAGTCAGGAAACAGACATCCTGAAGCAAGCCTACTAACAGCTGCTTTTTGGGATAAATTGTATGAGCCTGCTTGAAATTACCTTGATTTTTTTTCCCCTTAGTTTATCACATGTTGAATTCTCAGGGTGGAATTCAATTGCTTAAGCATAGGTTTGTTGAGTACCATTTGAGGTGCTTTACAGTATGCACCTGGCTCCAGCCTGCCTTTCTAAAGGATGTGGATATCTCCAATGACATAAAGCATCCCGAATGGCACTACACACTTCTGCATACACAACTATATTGAACCTTAAATCTCCACTGACTGTAGCAGGACTCAAATAACTAGCTAGGCATTGATGTCTATATTGTAGAAAGTCAAATGAAAATATCTGAATCTGAAGCCCAGGAATCAATTCAATTGCCTAAATATTTCCACATGAAAGACTCTATAGGAGATACCTACCCAAGGTTTGCAGATATGACATGAGACCTATGGGAGACCTGTACCCTTCTGGAGCAGCACACGGACTCCGGGGAAATGCCAAATGGCTTTAAACACCTATGTTTAGCCAAATGCATCAAACTCTCAGTTGGGACTATTACTGTTCCGTTTGAAAATTCAGTATGTGCAGCATAGGATTAAAGTCCTCCATCTTTTCTTTGCTGAGGACTGCACCAGAAATAAGGAATCACAAAAGTGAGATTTATTTTTTTTTAAAATTCCTTGATCGGGTCATTATTTCTACAGCTCTTAACCTCTCCATTCATCTCTTACAGGCTCAGGTACCCAGCTACCTTGGAATTTGACCAATTCTATTATTTTGGCTAGCATGAAGGCAGGAATTGCATGCTGCAGAGAATTTCCAGTTCTCTGAGTCATCATATACACCTATAGAACATATATAGAAATCACTAATGATTTACCTGCATGGGACATCATCATGTAGCAACCTGGATTGTAAATATATTACATGCTATTTATTCCTCACAAACCTCGAAATACAGTCAGTCAACTGTACATGTTGTATCTACTGTGGAATTTCTCAAAAGTAACTCATTCTTCTCTGAAAGGAGGCAAGTGACTCCACATCCAGGGCATATTTGCTGAGATATGCTTGTGGGTTTGGCAGATATGACACAGGATCTTTGGGAGACCTCAGCCCTTTTGGAGGGGCAGATGGAGACCCCTCGGATGGCACTAGACCCTATGGCCTGCAACAAAATTGATCCCTCGGTGTACACTGGGAGGTGGGATCCATTTGTCCAGATGATGACATCTGCAATGTAGTGGTCTACATCTGAGCAAGTCATCCAGATTTCATTTTCAGCGGTTAAGAGAAATATGCCATTTTAGGGTACAGCTCAATATGTTTTCATGTAATTTTTTTTTTAACATCTTCAGGGTGAGAAAAATATCTCACTATAATCATCCATTTCTCCTCTTTATGGACTATAAAGGAGGCAGAGAAAGATGCCTCTGTTGCAGATATCTGCACGTGGACGTTGTAGAGCATGTCCTGAAGGAATCAGTGCACAGACATTATTGCACGATAAATTCAGATCTCCACTTAGGGCTCAATCTCATGGTCAAGCAAGCGGAGCTCAAATTACTACGTGCCAGTTGACCCACAGCAATCCTACATATGTGGATTCCTAGCCTACAGCAAATGCTAGCCAATGCGATTTAAATTAACCCTTTTTTATTGTGGGTAAGCAAAGTCTAATTACCTCACTTGCTGTAGGCTAGCCGTGAGCACGCAGACAGTTACCAAGGGTCAGATGATGTGTGGTAACTTGTTGCACCGCAGAAACTCGATCATGAGTTTAATTTGCTATAACTTCCACACACAAGCAAACCCTTAGACCTGGATTCTAATTTCTGCTAAAGCCTCAGGCAGTACAAAATTGACTAAAAGTTGTATTAAGGAGGGGGAGGAGTCACACCGATACCCCTCTCTGCTGGAAGGTGCTATGACATGGTGGGCGTCAGTCTGTATTCCTCCAAAAACTTCCATTTTGCACAAATGAAATATCTAACAATGGTAACAATAATTAAAAAAATCCAAACAAATTCCTGAATCTTTTTTGAGTTTAAAACATTGCTATTTGTATCAAATAGCAACAAATCTGTTGCACTAGAGGCAGCCAGCATCCCTTGTAACAGAGCCATGCCTAATAGAAAACAATAAAATGCATTTATTACTTACAAGTAAATTAAGTTATAAATAAGTTAATAGTACTCTTGCTTCTGAGCCAGGAAACAACAAACAAAGGTCACCAAAGATCCTTAGTCATAGGTACCGCGACAGTCCAGCTAGCTCAAAGTCAGAAACCCAACCTCTTTGCTGTTAGAAGAGACATCTTTCAAGAGAGACACTGGCCGCTTTTTTTCCCCCATCCCACCTATGTTCTCTGCCGCGCAGCAGATAGACGTGATCGGCAGCAATCTCAACATAAGAGGAGACGTGCTTACCTCATCAAGCCCAGGACAGAATACAGAAATGCTTGTTTCCCAGACCTCCAGTGGTCCGTAGGGTACTCTTGAAATTACTTACTCAACAGGGTACAAACTCCCAACCGGATACTTGGATCAGATGAGGGTTTTTTTTCAATCTAGCAATGAAATGGGAACCAGTGATGATTCACTGAACGCAGCCAAATTCATCTCAGAGGTAGACCTGAAGTACAGTGAAGTTGATGAACTCCCAAGTGGTCAAGTCCATCAAGAGAAAGGATGGACTCTCCCTCCCTCTTGCCAGCTTCATGTTCACTACTCAAAGCCCTTCCCAAAAATGCATTTCAGTCCGATATAAGTTGCTTGGATGAGTAGGGGCAAATGTGGTGAAATCCTTAAGAAATGAGCCCATAGAGCCTAACATCTCAGACCCGCTTTCAAGTGGATCGAACTATCAGTTGCCTAATGCTGAAGTTTCTCAGGATGGGACTCAGTTCACAGACTGAGACATTTACACATAGATGTCTGCGTACAAAAATGTCCAATAGGGCTAATTCTGGCTTTACTGAATCTACTGCACATGGAGTATTTTGCAATTAAACCTTATCTATCCAGCACTGCAGGGGTCCCCAGTCACCTCTGGGACCAAGCTCTCGGTATTTATAAGAAATCCCTGGAAATGTGGACCAGTGTTATGCTAAAGAGCTGAGCTTGCTACTCCTGCCATTCCCGCTGACTTGCTAAATAATGCATATGAGTGGATTGCACTGTACTGACAAATGGAAAAGTTTCTTAAAACCTAGGTAAAACACGATGCAAAGAGCAGGAAAGTGAAGGGAATGGTGTTCAGATATTGTAGAGTTATAGGAAAGTAGATGAGTGCTTCAATTAGAGAAAAATGAAGTCAATTTTGTTTGTATTTTGCAAAGCTGAAACTCTACATTTACTTAGAAATTCAATTGTTATCACTTACACCACAATGGTAAGAATGGGATAATCATCATTAAAACAAATTGCCATGGGACTTTGAAGGTCAGTATAGACCAGCCCCATACTCTGCAAAGTCACGTTAGTTGCAATGATAACCCTCATTTGCTCAGGATGTTCTGAGGAAATCTCCCCGTTTCCAGGTTGCCGCATCTAAATCCACAAAAGCCTAATGAAATGCTGAGGTTTACACTTATGAAATCAGTCTGGAGACAGAGACTTTCTCACTGTAGAGTTTTGAAGCAAAGCAAGAAGGAAGCTTCCAGAGATTCCTAGCTTGGTTAAAAACTTCCCTGGAGTGCTATAGTATTAGCACAATTAGACTTTGAAAAGACGTGTAGGTACTAGTAAACTTCTCAAGCCATAACACTGTGCAAGCAGCTTCCGTAGCTTCCTTAGCCACAATGACCTCATATTTCATCTCTGCACTGTAATACCGTTGGTGTGATATTTGTCAGCTGCGGTCCCCATCCTCTAGGCTATAGAGCTGTGCCAGTTCACACCATTTCAGCCTTAAACAGGTTCTCAAGGCTGCAGGACTTAATAGATTTGCAAAATCTCTCGTTTCACCTGGACTGAAATCTCATGCATGCTGATGGCAGAAACCAACGCTCATGCCAAAGCTGGTCACCAGGAATGGAGTTCATCTCATCTCTCTGTAGCCATCTAAAAGTTAGGAATCCAGTCCTGATAACAGAGATCAAGGCCTCAGAAGAGCACGTTGCTTTGTCGTAAGATACGTGTCTAGGACAGGTGGGTTGAATTGCCTTCTGGGGGAGTTAGTCCCTACAAAAGAAGCCTACGTGAAAGCCATAAACAAGACGTTTAATTTTGAGATGGCAGAAGCTTGCTAAGATGAATCCTACCCTTCTTGTGAGCCGTATACACACACAAAAAAATTCAGTTCAGAGGGAGAGGTTTTTAAATCACCTTTCAGCAAGGTTAACATGCACTGTTGGCAGCTCAGTATTTCTCCAAAACATTGCCAAAGTTATACTGAGCCGTTGGCCGGTCACAAATCGTCAGCTGCCCTCTGAAGGGTGCAGTGATGAAAAACTGCTTCTATTTTCTCTACAAAGGTCTTGGTGTCCCCATGGCAGCCATATATGGATTAGCACTTTGCACACCAAGCTGGTAACAATGCTCCAGTCCTACAGAAAAATGTGAATTAGCAGACCTGAGGTCAGTAGTCCTTTCCTAGAGTGGCCAAAAGCAGCTGCTCCAGAAGAAAATGTAAGTACCCTGCGCAGGACATCTGTGGAACATTGTTCCCTTGCATGAAAATTACTCTGGTCTTCAATAGCCAGATATCACCTTAAGCCCAGAAATAAAAGCCAAAAAATACTTGTTGTCATTAACTATGACAATCCTGAATAATTGTAATATCTCTGTAAATACTTCCTTGAAAAACTCTACTGAAAAATCCTCTTGAACCCTGTGAAGTTTTTGGCCTGATTAACATCCTATTGTTCACCCCAAAGCTAAAAACTGGCAGGTTCTGCTTCTACCTCAGGACAGAATATAAAACTCACTTTCCATGAGAAGGGTGGTCATTTTCATTTCTTTCTGACGCCTCTTTGGTATTTGGAGTAGACTTGCCTTCCCATTTATTTTCATTTTTTAATGGCAAGCTTTTTCTTTCTCCTGAAGTAACTCTGTAAAGCAGTACCTACTTCAGTTTGTTTCTGTGCTTCAATTGGAAGAGTTGTGCTGTTTGCACCACAGAGGATTTGGGTCTTTTATCTCTTATCTCCGAGCAAAATCACCAAGGAAGGTCAAGGACCTGACAAGCACCTAAGGCTTCTCATCAGCCACTCTTAAAATAGGGATAAAAACCTTCCAGACACCAACTGGCATCACATCAATGGCATTTGATGGGTGTTCAGGCACTCAGTCATACCTCCCAACTTTAGCCGTCTAAAAGGTAGGTATTTAGGCTGTTTCTAGAGTGGATGGAGAAAGATAGGCAACTCCAGACAGTGATTCATCACATCCACTGAAAAGATACCTATCTCAGGAAGGATGCATCGCCTTCAGAAGACGCCCATCTTTCTAGAGAGAGGTAAGATGATTAGCTCAGATAGTTAAGCATTACATAGCTAAAATTAAGTGAGTGAATTCCATCCAGAGGTCTGTTAGGGGAGTGTGCTGTCACCCAATAGAGTACAAACACAATTCCTGTATGCTTGGAAGCAGAAGGTGTCCTCAAACTTTCTGGCAAAGCCCTGTTTTCAAAACAGAGTTGTCCCATGTTGGTGGAACACTCCCTCAAGGATGAATTGAATCTTCCCAATCTAACTTGAAAGGAGATGCCTCAAGATAGCCTGAGTCAGTCAGCCTTTGGGATCATCATGAGACAAGGTCCCACCCCATAAGAAAGTACTGGGTTTTTTTGGGTTTTTTTTTGTTTGTTTTTTTTGACTGGAACATTGAGTACCCTTCCTGGAACATTTTAAAGGCATTTTCCCTTGTTCAGTCACTTGGGCTTATGCACAGGTATACTCAGCCTGCTCCTAGGCAAAGTTACTTATCTCTGCAATACTAGAAGGCTCCCAGACCAGTATGCCAAGAAATGAAACCCAGGTCCTCTCTTCAGAGCTGCTGCCTTCCTTTGTGGCCATTTCCCAGTCCTATGGGAAGTGCATGAAAAAGCACTGAGCACCCAGTGACCTCAAGGCAACCTGCAAGCACTGCTCACCCACACCACCTTTTCTCCAACAGCTAAACAGTGGTTTATGTGCCTAACTTCATATCTCCACATGTTTAAACCTCGTCAGGTCTCAGGGGTTGGGTGTGAGAAATGGGAATATTAACATTACGTCAGTGCCCAGAAGGTCTCTGACCACGAGGCAGGCAAAGTTGTGAGGTGTCAGACCACTATCTGCCCATGTTGGCTAAAGCTGGCCACAAGGATCTCAAGTGGAACTGTTCTCTGCCAAAACAGTGCAGTGGAGTTAAGCTGAGCAAATCATTTCTGGCAACCCAAGAATTCACTAAAATAATTATAATTGGGGATGTAGAAACGGTAGGTTTGGGGTTTTTGTAAAACGCAAGAGTTTGATTTTTTTTCAGGACGGATTCTCAAGAGTACTGAGGTTAGAGGCACAGACCCAAGTTATTGGAGGTCAAACCAGGGTGTGAGCCATGTGAACATTCTTACCCCCCGGTATATATGAACCATCTTGTATTTATTGCAAGGTAAGAGCATTCACACGGGCAGTTACCACAGGAAAACTGGCATCTTATTAGTTCACACCCTAACTTACCTCGTGGTGATTTGTTCATGTGCCCATCCCCTAAGGTGCCATTCCCAAAGCGAAGTTAGAGGATGCAGTGTCCCCTTTATACTCATAGTCAGCAACTTAGTGGTTAGGGCACTCATCCATGGTATGGGAAAATGAGCTTCATAAGTTTCCTCTGCTTGATTTGAAGCAGGGTTTTGAACCCAAGTTTCTCAAATCTCAGCAGCACACCGTAGCCAACAGATTATTCTGTTCCACAGAAGTACCAAATCAATTATTCACATTGATTGTGTCTTGGCCAACACTGGGGATTCAGCCAGAAACCTTTGAAGCTCAGAGCAGAAGCTCTCAGCTTAACAATCATTGCATCTGAGACCCTGATGCAGGTCAGGATAGGTAGTATATGGACGGATTTTGCAAGTCCTGAAGCCCATGAGGATACACACAAAAGTTCTGCAACTCTGCCTTTGCATGCCCCAAAACCCCATCCAGCTCCCAGCCAAGTTTTGCTGCATGTTGTCAGATATATACAAGCCTTAACTGGGTTCCTTCTCTCTCCTGCAATGGGATAGGAGATGGGACTGAGATACGCCTGTAATTTACATACATTATTACTGTATGTCCCTGATAGCATGTATAATAATGTGCTATGTATCAGCCCAACACAGGAAAGACTCTCCTTGCTCTCAGGCTTGATCTGAAACTGTGTGCCCCAGCTTGGTGCCTGTGCCTAGAAAACGAACAGAACTGCCCAGACGTTTAAGGATAAACACAAAGCTAAGCACTTCCCTGGCCCAGAATCAAAGTATCAAGCAACTTGCAGAATCGAGACCTAGAGGAACTCAAAGCCTAAGACACAAGACAAAGAAATTGCTCCAAAGTCTGTTAAAGTCAAGGGAAGATTTCCCTTGAGTTCAATTTGCCTTTGGAGTAGAAGCTAAAGGTAAGGAGACAAATACGTGCATGTACCTATCTATGCATCTACATACATATACATAGGCATATGTATTATATATGTATATAACCACCTTCATAATACATATTTATTCTCTCCAAAGAATCTTCAAAGTAGTTGTAAACTGGACTTTTCTAGGAGATGTCACTGGGAGCTGCTAACACCAACCCACCAGGGAAGTGGGGGTATTTCTGCAGCTGTCCTGCTCCCGTCCTCGCAAAACACAAGCTGGCCATTCTCACAAACCTTCCTCACTCTCATTCACTCTATCTTGTGACTTTCTACCAAAATGACTGCAACGCACAGCCGTGCTGTCAGGTGCTTACCAGGTGAAGAAGACAGTGGTGTGTTTTGATATGGGAGACAAGCTGTGGCTGGGAAGCATGGACCTTCCAAGAACTGGAGCCCTTCATCCTCCTCGAACCTAATGAGAAGGTTCATTCGCTTCATCTCTTCCTCAGTCATACGATGCACTATCTATCAAGAGATTCATGGCATGACCCACTCCCTCCATGTTCTCCTTCCTCCCACATAGCCAGAATGAGAAGGAAGGGGGAAGAAACAGAAGATGAAAGGATTTAAAATAAAAAAAAACAGAGCAAGGAATTATTCTGTGGGCTCTGCAACTGGTAAGCATTGACTCCTCTGTCCTTCTGTCTGGATTTATGATGTCCAGGGAACATTGCACGCACACACATATGCGTGCACATACATGTGCATGTTTACTCACATGCACACGCACATATGCACACCCAATGCAGCCTCTGCCTCTCGGGGGGCACCGGTCACATCTCTCCTCTACTTAACTGGCCATTTTTCTGAGATTTGTGAGTTTTCAGTATCTTTGAGAACCTCTGCCAAACAGAGTTCATTGGACCGATAGGTTCAAATGTCATTACGGGGACAAACAGACAGGCAGCAGGATTGCTTAAGCCTTGGTTCATGCGGAAAGCAGCTATAAGAGATCATAGAATCATAGAATCATTATGGTTGGAAGAGACCTCAAAGATCGTCAAGTCCAACCGTATACCCAATGCCACCATGCCTGCTAAAGCCGCTAAACCCACTAAACCATGTCTCGAAGCGCCACATCTAAACGTTTTTTGAACATCTCCAGGGATGGTGACTCCACCACCTCCCTGGGGAGCCCATTCCAGTGCCTAACGACTCTTACAGTGAAGAAGTTCTTCCTAATATCCAGCCTGAACCTCCCCTGGTGCAACTTGAGACCGTTCCCTCTTGTCCTATGGCTTGTTACTTGGGAGAAGAGATCAACCCCCGCCTCGCTACACTCTCCTTTCAGGTCATTATGGAAAGCCATCAGGTCTCCCCTCAGCCTCCTCTTCTCCAGACTAAACACCCCCAGCTCCCTCAGCCGCCTCTCATAAGACTTTTTCTCCAGGCCCTTCACCAGCTTTGTTGCCCTTCTCTGGACACGCTCCAGCAGCTGAATATCCTTCTTGTGGTGAGGGGCCCAAAACTTGACACAGTATTCGAGGTGCGGCCTCACCAGCGCGGAGTACAAAGGGATGATCACTGCCCTGGTCCTGCTGGCCATGCTATTTCTGATACAGGCCAGGATGCTGTTGGTCACCTTGGCCACCTGGATGGAGTAGAGGAGCAATGTATCTGAGAGCCCTTCCATGAGCCCGTCCCTGCCCCGAGCCTGCCAGCCCCTCTGGGGCCACGAAATGCAATGCCCTGAAGGACATCAGTCCTTTTGCACAAGCTGTCCCCTTACAATTACGGGTTTGCATTTTAAACACACTTTGAAAGGGCCTGAATTTCACAGAGAAGGGGACAGACACTGGCTGAAAATTACACAAGTTACACCTGAGGTGTCTCCCTCTATTCTCTCCTGATGGTAATAATAAAGTCTGACTTAGCATAGCAGTGCCTAAGGCTAAGTTAATGCCTAACTTAGCACCCAGACAGTTTTAATAGCAAAACTTATGTAGAGACCTGAAATTTAGGCAATTTAAAGAGATGTTCACATCACTTCTCTCACTCTTCCATTATATTGATGCCACCATATTCTTCTGGCATCAAAGAAAATCCCAGGCATCTTTCCTGACATCTTTAAGATCAAGGAAATTTAAGATAAGCTAAACTCTTCCTCATTCGCAGTAACAGAAACAGTCTGGGAATTTGAGGACTAGACAGCACAAGTGTGTGAATAAGTTTGTACAGATCTTATCAGCAAGGTCAGCAGAACCATAACAATCTCAAGCTCAGAAGAAGACAATATGTGTTGGTGACTCTTGCTGCAGTGATTTCAGAATCGTGACTGGCCTTGAGGGTGATCTCTGTCATGGTACCTCCACTTGGGAGCTCATTACTGGTTACAAAAATCAGTCCAAATGACTTTTTCTTTGACAAATGATGCTTCTGCAAGGGCACTTTTCTTGAATCAGCCTTTGTGTTGTAGGCTAGCACCACAGAAAACCAAAAACGATAGACTTTTGCAGAAATACAAATTCCTTGTTCATAGGGTCCCACAGCTGTGGGCAGGATGAACATAAGGATTTGGGTGTGATGGAGTTAGAGCATTTGACCTAACTTTGTTTGTCCAGAAGTCAGGCACCCAACTGGTCATCTTGGTTCTCTTCATCACGGACATAGAGAGATTGGCTGCTACGGAGAGAGTCATTGCATCCAAAGATTGACATCGAAGATAGGTCTGATGAATCACAGTGAGGAACTGTCAGCCTTCATTCATTGACTAGAAAGGGAGCTTAGATGACTACCTCAGATGAGATGTTCAGCTCTGAGATGGAGTATGACAAATCCTACTCAGGACAGCTGCAATGTGTAAGCATTATGTATGTCTCTACAACGCAGTGAACAAACCTAGACTCTTCACTCATGGTCTCTGTCGTACTGACTCACGTGTGTCCAGCTGCCCTGGCTGTTAGCCTCACCCCCAGTGTTTGATTTTCTTTTTTAAACAGTGAGTCAAAGGTAACTCCAGCACAGCTTTTCCTCCTGTACCTCAGGTTCTGCTCAGTGGCCCCATACTGTACATTGAAATGAGATGTGCGCAGGCTACCTCTGCCAGAGACTGTAGGAATCTGTCTTGTTTTCCCGATTTCTGATTCTCGTCTGTCCAGGTCACCAAGCTATTTGTTTAGGCTTGTGAAAAGCGACAAAGGAATATGACCAGAGGTCTCATGTCCTAAGGATGTATTTTAGTGCTTGAGTTATCTTTTTTCTCTGGTTTGTCATGAAGTCTGCAATTCATTAGATAGCCAAGGTCTTGCATATTGCCCTACCCTTCTTTAACTAGAGATGGACAAAACTGGGCTCTTCTGTTTAAGAATCCAAACAAGAGCCTGTATTGCCCTGTTTCTGGAGTCCGTGTGCAGGACAGAATTTCTCACAGAATCACAGATTTGGTTGGAAGAGACCTCTGAGATCATCGAGTCCAACCTTTGCCCTAACACCACCATGTCAACCAGACCATGGCACTAAGTGCCATGTCCAGTCTTTTCTTAAACCCCTCCAGGGATGGTGACTCCACCACCTCCCTGGGCAGCCCATTCCAATGCCTAACAACCCTTTCTGTGAAGAAATGCCTCCTCATTTCTAGTCTGAACTTCCCCCGGTGCAGTTTGAGACTATGCCCTCTTGTCCTATCACTAGTTCTCCATTTATTCTGAATACCAGCGTTAGAGGCAACAGGAGCCACCACTAGCATCACTGTTGGTGGCGTGCACCACCTCTGTATCTGTGGTTGTAAATATATGCTGGACTATATAACCGTTGAATTTGCTTCTGTACAACAGTTTTGAGACTTTTCTGGTAAACATGACGGTTTACTTATAATTTTAGTGAAGCTGTGAGAAAGCTGTGCTGAGAAAACACTGCCTTGTATTACGGCTGAGCTTGAACCTTGAGACTACACATTGCGTCAGCAGGACAGATGGACTCAATGCTCGTTTCTATCACGTATCTCCCATATGCCTGTGGGCAAGTTGCACCAAGGATTTCAGTGGCCACTGCATTAGCATTTCCCTGTCTGATTCCCAATCTTCTGCTAATGTGTCTTATCTATTCTCTTTCAACTCAGTTGTTTGCCCCATCTGTCTGGACCTTATACTCTTTCAGGCAAAACCTAGTTCCCACTGTGCCCCTAGTCTTCTGTTGTAAGTGACTTTCAGGTTTTGCAATCAATCCACTAATATCCATGACCTGTCCTGTTAGAAAAAGGCTATGATCCAGTAAGTTCCTTCCTTATCCAGATGATATTCTTGTTAGTAATGACTCAGTGCTAACTACCTCTGATATCCATTACTTCTTCATAATTCTGATTTAGGTATATTTAATCCAGCCTGGGGCACATGAGGGTGGATGAGATGATTTATGGATCAAATGATTTAATGATGGTAGAAGCTGTTATACCTATTATTGCAAACCCACAGTGGGATGCATCTCAACTAACCTAAGGTGTCTAATAGTTAGATAGCTAAATCTATACTGCTTAACTTCTGTTTTCTCTATGGCATGTGAGAAGAAATAAGCACTTCAATAAAAGCTAATCCACTTTTCCTCACATTCAAAATGAGTTAAGGGTATTCATGGACCAGTCACTGCAATCCACTGACAAGGGGCAGCTCAATAAAATCAGTTAATTGACCAGGTTGCAGCAATGCAGTCAGTAAGTATAAGGCATAAAGCAAGAATTATGTGTCTAAATAGCCTTGCACTTCACTTCTTCTGTCCTTTTCCACTTAGCCTCTAAATGTTTTGTCTGAGCACTTCCACCAGCAAATCTTTCCAGATGGTGACAAAATCACACCTCTGCTGATGTTGCAGCAAAACAGCTTTCAGGCCCTGGATATCAGGTTGCTGCTTTCTTTCTCTGTAGATTTACATTATTTGTAAATGGGAGTGTATCCAAGCCTTGGAAAAAATCAGCACACTTTGTTCAAGCCAGCTGGTAAATGGGCTAGGCTGGACTGAGCTTCCCAGTCCCTGGATCCCTCACTGCTAGAAAATAACAGACTATATCAACACACATTTCAAAACACCTTTAGTCCATCTTCCTAGCATCTACACATCTTCAGAAGGGTACTGTTCGTAAAGCCTTCAGGACAGCTCTCCATCACCATTACAAAGCCAACCCACACGGAGAGGCAGCACTCCGGTGTTATGCAGGATTAAATGCAGTACCCAGCTCCCCTGGTCTGGATCAGTAAGGCAAATTATTTCACGACAAATGCATCTGGACTGTTCTTCCCATGGAAGGCTGTGCAAGAAATTGATACTTCGTAAGAATTCCCTTCAAACAGCCTTCTGAGATACGGGATTTTTCCTCAGCTCTTCTCTACATGCATGGAATGCAACACCAGGACTTCAAGTGGTGGGTTTTTAAAGGTAATTCAGTCGCAAAGATGTAAAGCAACACTCACCAGGATTTTCAAAAGGGTCTTGCAATGGAAGTATCCTCTTTCAGTATTCTACATGTCTAGGTAGATCATAAAATGCCTAGATGTATTCAAATTCCTAGTGTATTCAAAGAAAAAAAAAAAAAAAAGGAAGCTGGATTCATCCGTCTAAAAGGAGCTATCTTTGTCTGACCTAGTCATCCAGGATCCTCTTGCAGGCAGTGGTGAGAAAACTGGCACAACTGGGATGTGATTCACCTCATCCAAAAGTAAATGTCTAACATACATCAGATGAGTTGCATCTTATTTCTCACCAATAACTCTAAAGGAAACTTGGCTAGAGACTCCTAAAGCTGCGAGATAGTTATCCCTCCAGAAGGGATAAGAATCAAACCTTGATCTCCCAAAACCCAGCATTAACCAGATTTTTATGCCTTCAAAGGAACTGTGGGTCTTCCAGTAAATTCTGTAAACCTTATCTGACGCCCAGCGGTGTTTCCCCAGTCTTCACTGGGCTTTGGATGGGGTCCTACCTGTCCAGCAAGAGCTTAGACTCTCCCATTTGTTCCCGGCCACTCATAAAAAAATTGAAAGGGTCTCTTAAGTGTGTCCCTCAGCCTGTAAAGGATTTAGAGTTGCTTTCTGTCATGCCACACAACACTGTCTAGCAACAGGCTCTATTGTTGTTCTTCTGGGGGCAGTGGGACAAACTGAATGGTAGGCTTGGCAACTGTTCAAGGAGTTTCATTCCTGCCTTCCCACCCCTTAGTAAATATCTCTATTAGACAAGGTGCACCCTTTTGGAAGCAGAAGAAACTCCTGCTCTGCTCAGTGCTGTTCAGCTTCATTTCACTGGCTTGGCTACAGCAGAGATGGGCTCTGCCTTTTCTCCCGCTCCATCCCACAATGTGAATTCTGTTGAATAACGGCAACTTCCTTAGAAACCTGAGTGCGCATAACCTCTGCCATAAAACTGCATCTTCCAACAGAGATGTAGAGGAAATATGAACCTGGAAAGTGAAATTAAGAGATATAGATTGGGAAAAGACAAAAGGTTTTGAATTCAGAGACCTGAAAGTAAAACAAAATCAGAGGAATTCTCCAAAATGCAGATACAACTCTGGCATTAATAAGAGCGACCGCGTCCTCTGCTGAGATAACTGTCACAATAGGGAAGCAAGAAAGCCATTTTATATCTCTTTTTAAAAAGTTTTGAGGTAAACTTCCATTACAAGCTTGAGCCAATGACTTGTGGATGTAGTCAGAGGATGGTGGGAGACTCTGGATGCTTTTGAGAATAAGGAGCATGAAGAAGATGTATTTGTGCTCTGGAGTGTGCTGGATTAGAGGCAGGATTAGATATGTTACAGAGAAAGCTGCAAAACACTCAAGCTGCTTAGGTTTCCAGCAGCTGTGCTGAGAGATGACAAAATATAAGACGGTGTGAATTTGCTGAGGAGAGGGCTGTCGGAGAGGTTTTTAGTATCAACCTGGATGGTATGCGCGTTCCTGCAATAGCATACCACTGCCTCACCCATTCCAATACACCAAGGAGCACTGTGCACTGAAATGTTTATTAAAATACAAGAAACCGATGGAGAAAACGTCCGTGACTTGATTTTAGCCATGTGAAATTATGCCAGGCAATGGGAAATAAAGCTCATATTTTAATAGCTAGGAAATAGGGAAATGAGCAAACTCTCAAAGAGGATTCCCTGTCTTGGATATAATCTAGCTAAATCTGGATGGCAGTGGTGGAGATCTCTCTGAGCTGGTTGCCTCAACTTCTCCATAATCACAGAGGATTTAACCAGTCAAGCTCAGTCAAATGACTGAGACATGAATTGCACAATAAGAAAGTGCCCACTTCTTATGAAAAGAGCCCCCATCAATGAAAGAAGCCAAGAGCACCTGGCTTGGATGGGGACATCAAAATTGCAGACACACAATGGGTGAAATGAATTCCACGCCAAGGTTTTGCTCAGTTGCCTGCAGATCAGCATCAAGTGCCACCGAGATGGTCTAGGATTTTCTTGCCTGGCCTCCATGTGCTGCTGAGAAAGGACCGTGTCATCAGTGGACTGTATTCAATCCCTGTCATGTCTCTGAGGACAACCAGGATGCCATCAAGTGTCTTAACTGGAAGCAGAACCTATGCATGGGCTCCTGATGGGAACCTGGGCATCTTCATTTTTGGACTAGATACCTTTCCTGGAAAACAGGTTTCAACTGAACATTAGGGTTGATGCATCGCAACCAGGAGAGTTTCCAAACCTGTGATAGACACAAGGCCAGGCCAAAAATGTGAGGGTCTACCATGATCCGAGCTCGAGGAACCCCTGAGGTACTCTCTGACCCTTCTAGGCAAATCTGCTCCAACACACTTTGAGCCTACAGAATCCCCATGGAAGAGGAGAAATGACCATCCCAGAGACCTAGGATGCTAGAAAGGAACCAGCCTACATGCTATAACGTGACCTTGTTGATGAAGCCTGAGACTATGCAAAGATGCAATACAAGAAAAGCATTTCACACCAATATAATGCAGAGGAATATCCTTGTTGGAAAAGAGTAACAGCATCCCTGCTAAGAATTACCACTATACCAATATAAAACATAACTGACTGTTATTTATACCAGAACAGAAACTGTGATGGGGAGACCAAAGGCACCTTGAACTCCTTTGATGGCCCAGGCTCTACAAATACAAAGCTCTCTCTGGGTATCAGCAACATCCAAGTGGGAAGGGGACTGTGAATATGCAGGTGACAAACAAGGAAAAGACACAAACAACGTCTTTGTGATGCATAACGCTCTCCCCTGGTTTACAGACTGTTTTTAAATCAGTGCCCTATGTTAGGAGTTCAGAACAAGGCAGCTAACGTATCAGTTCTTCTTCCCTCCCCTTGTTTTTTGCAAGTGCTGGTAGAATTTGGAGTGAACTGATGAACTGATGAATTTTTATATGTGCTAAGACGATAACAGGACTTAAAGCAAATCTTGCCACTTTTAAAGGGACAGAAAGGGAGAAAAGCATTATGAATGGCCTGGGCTAGATGGAAACAGTTGGCATAGACAGTTTCAGGAGTTGCTTTTTGGCAAGACCGACCCTGGGTCTGATCCAGCAAAGCCCTGGTGGGTAAATCATGGGAAGACTCCTGCACTTACAGACTTTCCTGAGTATTCCTCTCCTTTCAGTATTAAGCCCCATCAAACTATCTTGGCTCTTACGGACCCTGGGCCTTCATTTGGCTCTTGGTGGTGTCAGCAAAGCAGAGATGGGTTTAGTGAGACAGGATGGGAACAGCTCTTGCTGTAGCCGTGGGGCTGTGCTCCATCTAGCCTTAGCTGAGCATGTAGACAAGACATACGTGCTGTGGCCAATTATTCTCCCCCTGCTATTTCCCCTTCCTTTCCACTATATTTCAGTGGTTTTAACTGGCATCGTCACCCCGGCACCTATCACCACCTGGCTGGGCAGAAAGCACCAAGCTCCACATCACCAGAAGACAGTGAGTGCCTATTTTGAGCCTAGAAAGCCCTTCTCCTTCTTTGTAGCAATGGTCTCCAGACCTCCCGCATGCTCCCCACAGCTGCACTGGGCCCTGCAGGGTTTCCTTTGGGATTCAGAGCAAGATCATGAATCCAGTCCTGCTCCAGGAAGGAGATGTCAACACGGATGTTGGTGGGAGTAGGACCGGTCCATCGCTGCTCCCAGGAGACCCTGGGGATGAGACTGCGTGCTCAGTGCAAAGCCAACTGCCTTCACCAGACTGCATACAGCTCAGCTGTCCAAACGGAGCATCCCTGACTCAGAGCCCGGAGGATTCCCCCTGTGACACACTTGTGCAATACATGTTAAGTGCTGTCATTATGCCCAATAAAGCCCTTTGAAATGCGGCCGGGCTATTTGAATCATGCACTCGAGGAACGCAAGAACAAATGCTGAGCAAGGGGGAAGCGGGCACATCAACCCGTGGTTGTCGCATTGGACTTTTCTTGTGCTCCCATACATGCAAAGCAAAAATATTTGCTCCTTGCAAGGTCTAGCACAGAACAGTCTCCTTCCCCTCCTGCTTTGCACCCGTGCCAAGCACTAGCGATGCACAAAGAGGTACAGAGACCGGCAGTCCCCGTCTGGAAAAGTAGCAGCATTGCTGCAGGGCTGGAGTTGAGTTGGCTCATCCCAGTTGCAGGAAGCGGGATGCAAGGAGGAAAGGGATCCCATAGATTTGGGATGGAGACTCCAGTGAGTCAGCCTCATTTTGCCTGGTACAATCAGCAATCCTTGACTTTTCTTCCCTAGGAGAGACCACAGACTCACAGCAAAGGTCAAGGCTCCTCCAGCCTGACCCTGTAGAGGGAACAGATAAAAAGTCTTTTTTGGCCAAGAGAAAGCAGGGCTATGGCCACCCCCCTGTTCCAACTACTCTATTTACAGCGGGTCTAGCTGTAGAGCTGAGTCGGGGAAAAAGAAACGCCACGTGCACAAGTGACATGGCTCATCAAGATGGCAGAGGAGCTCAGAGAGGAGAACAGGACCCACCTATTTCATAAATGTCTACTGCCCCTGATGCAGTCGTATCTTTACCCTGCCCTGATGCTCTGCACTGCAATAGCACCCAAGAACATGAGGTTTGTGCAGAAAAGTCTTTAGAAAGAAGAAGAAGAAAAGACTTGCCTGTCCTCGGTAGATCTTGGTGCTACACCCAGCCCTGCTACAGGCTTATTGCAATGTCCAGGGCAGGGCCTTTAGATTCCTCTGCCTCTGCTTACCTGCAAAGTGGGAATAAAAAATACCCTCTCCCTTCCTGGGCACATCTCAGAGCTTAAACCACATTAGTATGTACTCAGAAGTTTTCAGGTGAGAAGTCTTAGAGGTGTTCAAATGTCTGTAAAGGACATGTTTTGCCTCTGGGGCTACCTGAAAAGGGCTGGGGAGCAAAATGATTCACTTTTCCTGATCTTAGTTAGGACAGGCTTGCTCGTTTGGTGCAATGCTTTCGTCCAATGCTTTGAACATCAAGTTGCTGGTTTTCAGGTTAACTGATCTAATA
Source organism: Cariama cristata (assembly GCF_000690535.1). Lineage (NCBI taxonomy): Eukaryota > Metazoa > Chordata > Aves > Cariamiformes > Cariamidae > Cariama > Cariama cristata. The sequence continues at coordinate 29,620 of NW_009597092.1, forward strand.
AAGTTCTCTTAAAATTGAAAGAAAAAAAAGTCGATGAATATGTAGCAGGACAACACAATTTAACAAAATGATTCTAAAATCTGAGTAGATGACAGCTCTTCTTTAGCACACGCTGTGCTCTCTGGGAGAGTCCCAGCCCTCCCCGTGTTTGAAACAGGGACTTCTTGCTGAGACCTTGCAAAATTTTCAGTTCCTGCTGTGAGAAAGGCTTCTTGTGTGATCTTGGTCTAGCCATTTAATCTCACCAGCACTGCTCCTCCATGCCTGGACTATGCCAGGAGCAACATAAATACCATTAGAGTCTGTTTCTCCAGTCCCACTATGAAAAGATGGAGATGGGAAAACATTTCCCTTACTCTTTGCACACTATACCTGATGCATGGACTAGGCAAGGGTTGTTTCTTACCACTTACATCTACACAGAAACATCCCCTCGACCCAGTTGCCCTCTATCCCCATTGCTGCTCGGGTGCAAATCCTCCATGCTGTGCTCTGGAAAATCCAAACTGGTGGGCGAGTTGGTATCTGAGAATAGGCTAAAACATCATCCCGTGGTTATACGCTGCCTGGCAAAACAGGGCCATGTAAGATACTGATGTAACATAGATACGTGTATAAAAAGACAATTCCTAAGCCTTGGGGCAAGGGTGGAAGAGGGCTGTGTGTACAGGGATTGCACGGCATACAGCTGAAACACAGCCACATCTGCAGAGGAGCACGACGGCCGCTTAACATCGCACCGCAACCCGCTGCAGCAGCAGAAGAAATGAAGATGAATGCCATCGCCTTGGAAATATCAAAATCCTCCGGTTAATCAAGCAGAGGAGAAGTAGGTAGATACAATTCTTATTTCTGAGCTCTAGAGATTGATTTCGGAGCTCTGGTGCCAAGGTACATGGCTCTGGCTGTCCCTTGGGTGACCTTCCACCGCTCTGCCTCCCTCCTGGCTAACAAGGGATGATCATCTCTCACTTAACGTGGTTGCTCTCTGCCAAACCTAAGATTTGCTTTCTCAAGTGAGGAGCCTGCCAAGACTCAGTTTGATTCTCCAGGATTTGCAACAAAAGGAGAATCAGGTTCCTCATAAGATCCAGAACCTGGCCTGGCTTTCACCCACCCCAGTGTAAATCGGGGGCTGTTCCACCCACCTCGAGGGGGACAGATCCCAGGAGACACCTGAACCAGGATTTCATCCATGCGCTGCTCTTACTGCGGTGATGCCATCAAACTCTGACAGGGACACGTTCAAGTGTTGCACCTGCCTATTGCTGGAGTAATGCCACCGGGTTACTTGTCTTTCTGTTGGCAAGGCTCCCTCCCACCCTGCTCCCATGCACTTACATTTCCTGAATTGCAAGAAATAGAGATGGAAAGATCCGTTAGATCACTTGCTCCAACCCCCATGGGCTGTAAAGCGGCTACTACAGGACATCACAGCCTTTGGCCAGCTTCATCCTACATGGATGAGCAAACCAACAGACTGTGACCAGTCTTGGGGAATCAGTAACAAGAAGCCAAGAGCAAACACAGGTCGCAGCCAGGAAAATATTGCTAACACACATCCTTCACGTTCACTTTCCAAATACCAGCCTGGCATCTCCAGTAACACTGCATTCAATCCGCCGCTGGTGGTTATGGCTCATCTCCTTGCCCATTTCGTTATGGGGCCAATCTCATCCCACCCCCCTTAGGATGTGACACAGGTGTGACAGAGAACAGCACAAGAGACAGGAGCTCCACCACGACCAGTGGACCAGAGGAAGGGACAGACATCGCTGCCTGAAGTGATGCCACCACATGTGTTCAAAAAACATTTAGACATGGCGCTTTGAGACGTGGTTTAGTGGGTTTAGCGGGCATGGTGGCGTTGGGTATATGGTTGGACTTGATGATCTTTGGGATCTCTTCCAACCATAACGATTCTATGATTCTATGAGGCCCCAGCCAGTACCCCACGAGATGTCCTCTTCCAGTCCCTCCCCAGGCACATGCTTTAACCACCCCCATCCCTCGGCATGCACCAAGCCGTCTCACACCCCAGGAAGAATGACATTTGAGATGCCAGCTGGCAGGTTTCACCACTGTGAAGTGGTCTGCCTGTGCTTCTGTTTCAGCCCAGAGATGCTCTCTAGCGATCATTTCCCCTAGTACCAGACTCCTGGGCTACAGGAGGTTAAGATCCCCAGCACGGAAGCTCTGTGTTAATTTTTATTGCTGTTTTTTTTTTTCCTCCTGAACCAAATCCTTCTGCCTTCTGAATCGTTTCTGCACTCTGGCTGTCCTCAGACCAAGTCAGGCCACATGCCACTGGTTTAAAAAAAGAAAATAAAAAGCTTTTTCCGTTCCATGTGCAGTCAGTCAGTCAGCCAAGGCAGTGCAAGTTAGCTGGAAAAAGTTTTAATTTTGTTCGTGCTGCTACTGTGACTCCACATGGACCCCAGACCCCTCCAGGACAGGGGACAAGTTACATCTAATCCTCCCCCACCCATGAATCCTGCTTCTGAATTTCCCAAATCTTCCTTCACTCGCTCCGATCTCTCTTCTTTTTTTAAAGAACAAATCAAAAATTGAACAGCAGTAACATTTGAAAAAAACCGCTCACATTTTTGCTCTTAATCTGGCTCCCTGGGTGTGGAAGAGCCTGTTGCTGCTACCAGTAGCTCCCTTAGGTTGAACAGCTCAATGCTGCCCTGCAGAAGGTCCCGTGGGGTTATCGTGCCACAAGAAATCACGCCAGCATGTCCCTAAGAACTTGCCACATCAGTCCCAATGCGAACCGGTACCCTCTTCTTTTATTCTTTATAAATCATTATTTTCAAAGCCTATTTCATCCCTCTCTGTAAATAACGTTATTTGGGAATTTTCAGTTTTTAAGAAGCTCCCGTAGCGTTCCCCTTCATCGTCGCTGAAAGGACGTGGACGGAGCGTGGGAGCATCACTGCTCCGGGGGATCTTTTCCTTTTTGCTCCGCCGAACTTTTTCCGAAGGGACCACGCGTTTGGGTCTGTGCGGAGCCCACCAGCGCGGCGTGGCCTGATTTTAAACAGGTGCCCCAATGCCACAGTGGGAACAGCAATTTAAACAGCTCAGCCAAGGAAGGATCTCTATTTAGAAATAGATAGAAATTACAGTAACAGACACATGCCCGCTTACCCCCCCTGACAAATACACACTTGATGTTTCCTCTCATTTCTTTCCTTTGGGAGAATAATTAAACAAAACCTACGGAAGAGTGTCACTTCTCAGGCCCTGCTTTTGCTCAAATTGTCTTGAACCTGAAAGCAGTCTAAGTCTCCATAGCTCTGTGTGCTTTAGGGTGAGTTTACGCTTTAATTAGAGACTATTATTTGTGGGGGGCATAATTTGGGGATGGTAAATTACAGATTTTCTGCCATAAGCGGTCAAGTCGCTGTGAGCTAACAGAGAGGAGGCTTTAAACAGAGATGGTTGAGATGAGATGTTTGTTGCTCACACTAGCAGACTAAAAAATTCCCGACCCTCTCTGCAGTCCTTTCAAAAAAAGAAAAACAACAACCCCCCAAAAAAAAGAAAGAAAA
>NW_009597093.1:0-687 GCF_000690535.1 Cariama cristata
CAGGGCACGAGCGCCGGAGGCAGCGGGGACGCGTCCCCTCCCGCGGGCAGACGCCTCGCTGCACTCCGTCGCGCCTTGGGACACACCTCTCTTTCTCAAAGAAAATCGGCTCTGAACTGCCCACATTTAATAGCTTTCGATACAACTCATGTGACAGAAAGAGTCGTGTCACACCGCTTTGGAAGACTCCCGACCCCGCTGTAACCCGGAGCTGTAGTGACTGACGTGTACTGCATCGGTTCCAGCATCTGCAACCCCATCGACCTGAAAGTGGTCATTTTTAAAATTTTATTTCTGCAAGCCAGTCTGAGTTTCGGTTTCCTTGTGAACTCCACACACTTCTAATTCAAGCTCGATTTTTTTGTCACTGAGTATCATTAAATTGAATATTTCTGCTAATAGTCCGTTTGTCTTATTTTCTGCAACAATAACTCTTATCTTTCATTTTCTTCCTCAGAAGAGAGGAACCTAGCCAGCCCATGCATTACAAATAGCTATAAATCCTGAAAAAAATATCTAGAAGCATTTCAGTTGATAAGTATTGTCTTTAAAACTTCCGTTTATGAAGACTGAAGCACTGGGAAATTTACTCTGTCGTTAAAGACGAATGCACGGCAACCACCAGCAAAAGGCAGCGGACTCGCTAACATCACCGGGGGGGTGTCCCCTCCCCTGCTGCCATGAGAG
>NW_009597094.1:0-3199 GCF_000690535.1 Cariama cristata
TGATTCTATGATTCTATGATTCTACGATCAAAAGCAACCAGAATTTGTTGCCTGTTGTTGTTGACCTCTGTCCCTGCTTTTGTTGATATTCCTCCCCTCTCCAGAGGCACAGTAACAACATCACGGAATAATCACAGAAACAGTAGCAGAGGCAGAGGCAGGCAAGTTCTGGAGTGCAAGAACAGTCTTAAACTCTCCTTTTTTGAAAGTAAAAAACCAAAAAAAGCCTAAAAAAAGGGCAAAATTCACTTATTTTTTTAAATTTTTTACAGTTAATGATGGAAAGAGCTGCATGTAAGCTTTGCATTCATTCACTTTTCAGACCTCCTACTGCTAATCAAATTTTTTCTATAGGATTCTAGGTAACAGCTTTACAAATATTTACAATGCCATTTTTGAGAATCTAGATACTTCTGGATGCTAAATTCAATGCTAAACTAGATACTAGATACCAAAGATATCTGCCCATTGCTTTTCACTTAGTTAAGAAATTTAGTGAATAATAAGTGATGAGGAATTAGAATGCAGTGGAGATTCAGTATAGTAATTGCTGAGTGACAAATGAAGGGACACTCTCCCATCACTTCAGATTGAGCTGCCAGTGAAAGCTGTAAGGTCTGCACCTGTCACCACTGAACCAAAATTAGTTACTTAGCATGTGAAACCAGGGCAGCGCAGGATGCTGTTTCACACCAGACAATCTGAATACACTCTCTGTTTAGAAAATACAAAGTGTCTCTTGTCCATTACCATTGAATTTAGACCCTTACACTTTCCCTCCTGAGGAAGATGACAGTCCCCTATACTTCGCCACATCCAGAAATATTTTACACAAACTGTATTCCCTTTTGGTCCATTAAGATAAAATAGCAAAAGATGTCATTTTTCTTCCAGATTTTCTATGCTTTTAAAAGGAATTTAGTAACAAGATCCAGCATCAGGCCTCACATAACTGTAACTCTTAGGTTGTTCATTCTTTGGGTCTAGAATATGTGCAACAGCAAAATTACTCGTAATTGTGCTGGACAGGTACATTACTTTATTAAAAGCAACTTTAACTTCTTCAGTTCCTAATTGTTTCTGTATAATGTTGGGTACTTGTCTGAGAGAAGGTGAATCTTTTCTCTTCTCCCTATCTGCCACAGGTAAATTATATATAATTATTACACACAATTACAGGTGTGTTGTCTTCCTTTGCAGGATAATCGTAGGTGTAAATTAAAAGACTTGCAGGTATTTAGGTTAAACAACCTGGGAAGTCAAATGCTAGAGTACCACAAGAAATTATATCACATATGTGCTGAACAGTCTCATCAGCCTTTAACGTGCCAGCTATGGCTGCAAAGATGGAAAGAATGATCTCTTTGCTTAAAGGTATTTATTAGCATGCAACAACCAAAAGAGAAGAGGAAAAGAGCTTTTGCTTATAGTTTATCTACTAAGGATCTGTCTTCTCTTGAAACTATTAGGACTACACTATTCACATTTCTTGACTGAGAGGTATCTTGATCCACCAATAAGCTTATTGGATTTAACATTGCTAGTCGTTATGCTTGGCACGTTGGTACTGGACAGATAGTAGAAAGGAGTTGGTGCCGTACTAAGATGCCGAACTGACAGTCCACATCTGAGTATCCAGTACTAAACTTCCAGACTTAATAACTTTACTTTCATATATATTGCCTGAGGATAATCAAGTTCCTTCCTATGCTCAAGTTTCCACTCCTCAAATATCTAGTCAAACTCTTACCTAGTTTTTAAGTTTCAAAGCCAGTATTAGGCTGCTTAGATTGGACTGCGTATGCACACAGTTTAGAAGAAAAAAGGCAGGAACAGTGCTTTTACTATTATCTTTTGTACTTGAGATTTCTAAGTAACTGCTACTCTTCTAATATGTGACTGCTACCAATCCTTGAGCAACCTGTCCTAATGGTGATGCATGTTTGTATATCACCTGATTTTGTTACAGTTCTTTTCAAAAGCACTTGCCCCAGCAGGACTATCGGAATCTGAATGGCCTCCTCCCAGTCCTTTTTATTTTGCTTGTATTTCATGTACAACAGGCTTCTCTTTGCATCATGCTTGCTTTTTTTACTCCCTTTTCATTTAAAAGACTTGGTTCATTGTAAAATACTAGTTTTTTCTGTATTTTTTTTCTTTCAGAATGCTATGTACTTTGATTTTTTAAAGATACTAACAGGCCTTGCCAATGAGGTTAAAAATTCCTGATATTGGAAGTCTACCCAGTCCTGACCGGGAAAAAAAGAACCTAGAAAATATCTTTCCACAATTCAATGGAATTTTATCATCAGGACACTACTTGAATAAATCAGACAAACAAAAAGACAGAGTCAGTACAAAATTAAAAACACCTATATTTCAGCAGCTGCTGCCACCTGTATCTACCTCATTCTAATTCAATACCTCTAGCACTGAGTTGTTGAAAGGATGGATAACTTGATACTGTCTCAGTCTGCGGGAAAGGAGTAGAGGCTGTAGCCCAAACACAGAGCCTAGTATGGGAGAGAGGACTATTATTAGTAGTACCAGAGAATACTTCACTTTTGTATGAAACTATGTGGATCCTCTAATAAATCTGACTTTGAAATTGGCAAGCAGTCAAATAAAAACACAAAAACCTGTGTGCCAGATACGCACAGCTGTATGTGTCTCACTCCAAATCCACTACATTTTCCTGCCCTAATCTTTTCTACACCACAAATACAGCTATGTTAGGGGATCCCATTACAACCCAGATGACCTCTCGTGGTTAAAGCACAGTTCAAGCTGTCTGTTTTCTTATTATCTAGCATTTGTATTGAAGTGAACTAGCAGAGCCCTGAGTGCAAATTCTTTGCAACAGGAATGAAATAGGATCTACCTGTCCTAAAAAGAGATGTGTTCACACTAGGTCTGTCACCATAATGACTCTGCAGCACATCAAGACCCTAGACCTTGCACTGTGGACAGAGCTGTAACTGTGAGCATTGATCAAGACTCTTTGTTGCTACAGTCACTTTTACTTGCAGCTACCCAGACTTTTGCACTTACTGGACAGAGATCCTACCTACACTGCAATGTGAAGCTATGCTTTAACTATGTCAGACAATAGCATGTTTTATTTTCACACCCAGTATGCAAGGAAGCTGCTTTTGCACTAAGGATAGAGACTGAAAAGGGAGCTCAAAAGACAGTAGGG
>NW_009597094.1:3216-8770 GCF_000690535.1 Cariama cristata
TTTGGAGGTAAGGGAGGTTATAGGGTGGTAGCAAAATTATGATGCACCTTTATATTGGACAAGAAGAGCCAGGTTCTGGGACAGATTTACTATTTAGGTACAAAGTCTAAACGCCAGATTAGTGATTGCCCAGTTTTCATGAAGAGCTCAAGAAACAGTAAAGGGCAAGAAAATAGCAATGAAATGACGAGTTCTCTTGAGTAAACACATAGCTATATAATGCTTATGTTTTCCCACTGATGGTATAGTAAATCTGGAAAGCCAGTGGAGTACCTAACAGTTTCTTGCAGATATTTTGCGTACTCCACAGAAATGTCAGTGGACTAGCACTTAAGTTTAGGTAAATGGTTCGTAAGCCGAGTGTCAGCTCCAGAATGACAGCACAATCCCAGCTAGTGTTTCATCTAGTAACTTTAGGCTGTTGTCTGCAGAAACTTGGCCTGATACTCAGCTGATTTAAGTGGCTGTCACACTGCTTATTTGTGTAAGCATTTACACCAACTGAAAAGCTTTACATTATCATACACTATAGAGTAAAATACAGGTAAATCTGTGTGCATGCATGTGTGGTTTATTAATGTTAGGTATAGTTTCTACGTATGAGATAGATTTTACATAGTCAGAAATTATTTATAATATACATGTTAAAAGAATAAGGTAATCCATGTTTTCAAAAACTTGTCAGCTTAACAGAGTACGAAAATACAGCTAGTAAATACATAGAATCATAGAATCATAGAATCATTATAGTTGGAAGAGACCTCAAAGATCATCAAGTTCAACCATATACCCAATGCCACCATGCCCACTAAACCCACTAAACCATGTCTCAAAGCGGCACATCTAAATGTTTTTTGAACACCTCCAGGGATGGTGAGTCCACCACCCGGGGAGGGGGGTCCCCCCCCCTCCGGGGGGAGCCTGTTCCAACGCCTAATGACTCTTACAGTGAAGAAATTCTTCCTAATATCCAAACTGAACCTCCCCTGGTGCAACCTGAGACCGTTTCCTCTTGTCTTATTGCTAGTTACCAGGGAGAAGAGACCAACCTCCAACTTGCTACAAGCTCCTTTCAGGTAGTTGTAGAGGGCAATAAGGTCTCCCGTCAGCCTTCTTTTCTCCAATCTAAACAACCCCTGCTCCCTCAGCCGCTCCTCATAAGACTTGTGCTCCAGGCTCTTCACCAGCTTTGTTACACTTCTCTGGACACTCTTTAGTAGCTCATTGTCCTTCTTGTAGTGAGGGGCCCAAAACTGAACACAGTATACACATGTACTTATAGAGATACATCTATACTATTGAATATTGTATATATGTCCTACCTCTTCATGATCTTTAAAAACAAACCTGAAGAAAAACTGTATAAGCCTACGGACCACTACAGGCTAGGGGTTAACCTGCCGGAGAGCAGCCCAGCAGAGAAGGACCTGGGAGTCCTGGGTGGACAACAAGTTGACCATGAGTCAGCAATGTGCCCTCGTGGCCAAGAAGGCCAATGGTACCTTGGGGTGCATTAGGAAGAGTGTGGCCAGCAGGTCGAGGGAAGTTGTCCTCCCCCTCATCTCTGCTCTGGTGAGGCCATATCTGGAGTCCTGTGTCCGGTCCTGGGCTCCCCAGTTCAAGAAGGACAAGGAACTACTGGAGAGAGCCCAGCGGAGGGCAACAAAGATGATGAGGAGACTGGAGCATCTCCCTTATGAGGAAAGGCTGAGGAAACTGGATCTGTTCAACCTGGAGAAGAGAAGACTGAGAGGGCATCTCGTCAATGCTTATAAATACCTTAAGGGTGGGTGTCAAGAGGATGAGGCCAGACTCTTTTCAGTGGTGCTCAGCTACAGGTTAAGGGGCAACGGGCACAAACTGAAACTCAGGAAGTTTCATTTGAGTATGAGGAAGAACTTCTGTACTTTGGTGGTGACAGAGCAGTGGCACAGGCTGCCCAGAGAGGTTATGGAGTCTCTTTCTCTGAAGACATTGAAAACCCTCCTGGAAGAGATCCTGTGCAACCTGCTGTAGGTGAAGCTGGTTTGGCAGGGGCTTGGACTAGGTGACCTTCAGAGGTCCTCTCCAACCCCGACCATTCTGTAATTCTGTGATTCTGTGATTTAGACTAAGTACAAGATCACAATCCACAGTACCATTCGGAGGTTATACTTCAGGGACTACCTGCTTTAGGATTGCTTTTTACAATTCCCTTCTCATTCAGGACTGAATCCCGCAAAAAGCTTAGCAACTTACATGATAATGTAATAAACTGGTTTGTCAGTCATACTTCTGTAGTTCCTTGACACAGAGCTCTACTCAGAGGCTAAAATTCTTATGGTCATTACTCCACATTCAGGAAGTATTAACTGCCTTTGAATGAGCCAGAAAAACAAATAAGCAAAATTAATTCCACTTCCAGCTCCTTTTATGATCTTTCTAACGCCTTCCATAGACCAATATCAAATTTGCACAAAGCAAGACAAGACCTCAGTGTATGACAAATATGCTACATGTTTTCAGGTGGTTGATGAATTTTTTGGTGTCAATTTAATGAACTCAAGGAACTTAGAAGAGGAATGAAGTTTTAATTTTTCTTTTCTAGGAATGGAATAGTAGAAAACACAATAAGGAAGACATAGTTTATTGAGTAATGAATTCTTGGAGAACCTCTATGCTTAGGAGTCTGTACCAGTGTTTTTAGATGACAGATGTCATCCAAGAAAAATAAACCAGTCCTCTAACACAATCGTGAACATTTTTGTAGGGTGTCAGTCTGGTTTAGGCAGTTAAACAATGACTAGAGGCAAGATCTGAATATTAAGATATCAACTACACAGTATATTTTCCTTCTCTTTACACATACACTGAATATTATGGCATTATTTACATGGTACAGCACTAAGATTTTCATTAAATAAACAAAAAATATGGATGTTTTATTTAACAAACTGTTTGTTGGAGAAAAGATCATTTACATGGAAAATAAGTGAAAGGATGAAAATATGAAAATGAACAGCCTGGAGGGACAATTGGCTCAAAGAAAGATGCAAAACCAACACCTGCTTCTGAATCCAAGTCATTATTTCAGTATTTTTCCCTCCCTGCTTTTATTTATTAGTGTTAGCAGTTCTAAGAAATTCTAAAATGTGCAACAGCAATAAGAAAGTTTTCAGCAGCACTTGCACATGTCCCCTGGAGACAAGTCCCACTTCTGGAAATGGCTGCCAAAGAAAACAAATACTTGGTGAATCACTCATCTGCACAAGGTAGAAATAAAAACAGGGCAACAATCCAAGCTGCCAGCACTGCCACACACCTCTCCAAGGCAAGCAACATCAAGAAACACACAGTACTATCTAGTAAAAGTTTTAAGAAATTCCACACTGGGCTCACTCTGTTCAAGAATGTCATTTGAATTGTGCTTTAGCCCAGGCCTCACAGTACTGGAGTTACTTTTCCAGTTAAAGTTACTAGCACTGTCCACAAGAAACAATGACTACTTTTGTCACTGATTGATGGCCTCCTATGTGATAACCCTAACACTGATGGCAGGGGGAACAGCTAGATTTTGTAAAAGCTAGAAAAATCCAGACATGATAAAATACACATGCACACAAAAACCTCTCATCCAAAGATAACGAGTTACATCCTAAAAATCATAAACCTGGCTTCCAGACTGAGATACTTAAAATAATAATGCATCATCATTTTCTTTTAACTGTTCTCTGTATTTTTATCATTAAGAGGAGGTAGTTTGGTCACATTTTTCAAGGTTCTTACCACAACAACACTAGCAACAAGCTTATATAAATGAGAGAAAAAAAAAAGAGATTTTTGTGTATCCCTATAACCCTAACTAGCACACGGCATCCAGTAAAACTGTGACACTGCAAAGAGTAGATTCCAGCACCTATATTCTTCTTTGTCTTGATGATGGTCTAAACATGTGTAAGCCAGTTGAAGGCAATACCAAGTTTTCGGAGTATTGCTATTGGGCTAGAGACTGTTCTTGTGTCTATTACAAACAGATACAATGAGTGTTTTGGGTTCCTTCAGTTTAGTATTCCTGTGTGTCATCAAGGGTCTGAAATTCCCTACTTCAGTATTTTCCCAGCCATTTGCATGTAAAGTTTACTGAAAGGTTTATACAATTTGTGCATATATGATGCTAGGCAGGTTTTTAGTTTACTTCTCTGTAGTAAAGGGGAAGAGGAAGAATTATTCCAAAGGGAAAAGATTTTTAGTTTATCTGAATAATATCACAAGTGAGCCAAAGAAACTCAAGTACAGTAGAAGAGTCAATATTTCCACATTGCTACAAGGGCAAAATCACAGGTGATTTTGATTTTGTCACTGAAAAGGCAAAAACACAGTGGTCCAGGTTTCATCAAAACCAAAACACATACAGAATCTGCATCCTGGAATGACTTTATGTCAATGTCAGAAGGTTTTGCCTCTAAAGACAAAACATCCTGTGCCAAAAATTAATGTCAGGAATTGACTCTTTCCTCACTACTAGGTGCAATCCTGTGCTCACAGTACTAATCATTTAGCAGCACCAGCTATGCACCACACCATACACAAGGCACAAGCACCAGTTGTTGCTGTGAACACTGTAATGTAACATTAAACCCATGATGTTCTCTTCCTACATTGAATTCTCTCAAAAAATGCAAAGGTGGGATATTAAAAGCAGAGATTTTAAGGATTTTGGACTTATAAAAGCTGCAGGAGATATATATATATAGTTTGATCTTGGCTGCAGTTTGACCTAGGGATTGAGCAGTACGGGCAGAAATGCATCAAGTTTGTGCCCCTCCACTGTACCAGTTCTTCCAAGATATCCCCAAGGTCCCTGTCCTCAAAAGCCCCAAACCTTCACCATGCTGTGCTGCAGCATATGCAATCTCACCTGCCTGTTGCAAAAATATTGTTGCAAGAGGCTAAACTGTGTCTTTTCATACCATTTCAGTCAGTTTAAGCTGAAAAACCACACATGGTTGAGGATGTACATGCATATTGCAGTCACAGAGGCAACACATGGAACCCACAGAAGACCAAGGTCAGATACTCTGTGGATTTGACCTAGGTCTCAGGCCTCACCCTGAGCAGATTGGAGCTGAGCTACCTGCACACCTGTCTTGGCGGCCAGAGATCATTCTCTGGGACGGATGCCTCTATTAGTGCATACGCAGCCAAAGTTATCATGTAATGAAAAATGAATGTCTAGGAAAATTGTGCTACCAATACTGTATAGAGATTGATTGCTGTCTAGCTCACAGATTCTTGTCTGTCAGACCTCTACTCCTGCAAGCAACAGCATGCAGATAGGACATTATTTGCATTTATGTGCATTTATCATTTTCAATTACGTCTATCCTGCATAAATGGACTATTTTTACTACAGCAATGTAGTGATACTTAATGGAACTCATTTGAAGGCCAGTACTGCATGTTTGTACTTTTCATTAAAAGGTATTGATCTAATTATAATGTAATTAAATTGTCATTTCTGTAAAAATTGCAGTTATATTTTAACAACTCAGTAAGACTATATCTGACTCTTTCC
>NW_009597094.1:8801-18148 GCF_000690535.1 Cariama cristata
GTAGTCAAATGTTCTCTATTCATCCACATGCAGTTTGCAGCCAAATCATTAAATTAAAATTACTATATTCGTTTTTCAGAACCTTGGGCAAAAAGTAATTATACATCGGTGCATGATTCTCAGTAAGAGGCCTGGTATTCAACTAAATAATCAGTGTCACTTCAACAGCAGAATCATAAAGACTGTTTAATTATTTTGCACTAAAATTTTCTTTAAGAAAAGAACAAAATGATTAAGACTAGAACCATAGGAATAAAATCTAATGGCTGTGTCTGCTGCAAACCTGCTATTTAGCCTTGGGCAAGTTATTGAATTTGTCTGCGCCTCTCTCTACGTTACAGTGTATTGTCTGTTGTATTCTAAGTATGCAACTCCTCAATTACATACTTTTAAAATGTTTTTTTTTTCTTCTTTTTTACCACGAAGTGGTTAATGGTGTCAAGGTAAATAATGTTTTGTAAAGAAAACAGAATAGCTGACATTATATGCAGTACTATTATTTTTTTATTAATTGAATTGAAATACTGTACGTTAAATTGTGATACTTAGTTACATAATCATTTGCAACTACATATTCCACAAATAACTGAATTTCAGTTAAATTTTATTAGAAGTCTAAACTTCAACCACCACCTATCTTTACAACAGAAGCAGTTGGTACCTAAGCCTTTAGAATAATTTTTCTCAGAAATTAAGAGTAAACAGAAAAAAAAAACAGTCAATACTTTGTCATTTTAGAATTACAACATTTGCCCACCAAATCCTGCACAGATGGAGATAAAAGCTCCTCCAAGAGCAAAAAGCACATCTTTTTTTCTATTGCTACAAAATATTGATGAAGTGCTCTATTGAGGTAGAGATCTCATTAATTATTTGATTTACAGAAAAAGAAGACAGAGGGAAATGAGTGCCCTGGCTAATGCCATGATGTACCATCTTGAGACTTAAGATCTTTTTAATGTATTCAGCAGTGATGCAGCTGAAAGAGGAAAGAGGGAGTTGAATGGATCCATTAATTTAATTGAAGCAAGCTCTGACAAGAGATAAAACATCTCAGGCCCTGCATCTCTTCAGGATGCATCAGGACTGTAGTAAACAGTCCATGATTCACAGACACACCAAAAAAAAAAAAAAAAAGCTAAAGGTGTACATAGATTCTAGCGACCCCAAGATCAGAGAATAGTTACAGAAGCAGAGGTGAATAGACTCAAGAGGCGCTCCCTTCGTGCAACATCACAATCTACTGCATTTGTTCGATTGTACTCCCATGAACAACTCCGGGGTTAGCTATAAGTGATTCAGACTTCTTATAGAAAAGTTGCATTTGTCCATTTTTTTCAGGTTTCAGGGAAATGGACTCTGTCTCATGGTCTCTTGAAAGGCAGAGGGGAGAAACAGACTTCTGCTGCCCTTTAAATTCTGCTGCTGTTGCAGACTTTCAGATGTCTCACCCCTGCCCCCTTGTATGGCTGTCAGGTATTTTGTTTAAAATATTTGTTTACTTCTAAATATGTAAGCTTTTCTTAGTTACAAGTTATCATGAGCATACTCAGTTAATACTCAAAACAGTTTATCTGATAGTACATCCCCATGAAAATTTACCAATGATGTGGAATACCTGGGTTCATATTCCATAATTGCTTTCTATTAAGTTAGAGTTTATAAGAAATTAAGAATTGGGGTCTTGATCTTGAAAGGTTGTGACTAATACCACAGGGTAAATATAACTGGCTAGTCCTAAAGAGACATAAACTGATGCAGTGTTCCTGACCACAGAGTCATGATGGTGGCTTGCTACCTGAGGTCTGCGGCAAAAAAAGAGAACTGAATACATCAGAAGAAGGAGTTTATAATAAGTATTGCCTTTAAATACTGGTCCTGAACCTTCTGAATTTCTTTGGAAATTTGATAACTGACTCTGCAGCCACAGAAAACTACTGAATATCAGTATCTGAACTGCCTGGTTTACAGCTAGCTCAGATGAGTCTGTGTAAACATCTCCTGTCTGTGATGTGAACAAACTTAAATTCATTTCAAAGACAGAAGCCTGTTCCAGGAATGGGACTCTGTGTGAAGTTACAGCCTTGAGTATTTCAAAGTTTTTTGAGTTCTTTCGCATACCAAAGGTCTTTCTGTAAGCTTAGGTTAATTGAAAGATAATAATTTAATGGCAATGTTGACAAATATTTGGATTTATACACAGAGAACAAAGGTTCCATTTTATGAAAAATAAAAAAATGTATTCCAAGAACAAAGATTTACTTTTCCTACCCTATGAACACCACACTCATGTTTTCCCATATACATTCATTTGCGCTATGAATTCACAGTAAAGCAAGGACAATCTTTTACTTGTGCTGACTCATCACAGTCATGTTTATGATCAACAATTCTTTATTGTAAAATAAAAGAAATAGGAAAAGGAAAAATTTCAACAATGAAACTAAAACGAACACAATTCCTTAGAGGAGCAGATGCAAATGCAGGGATACTCAGGGATCTGGGGACAGGGAGGAATAAAATAGTCCTGGAAAAAAATTAAAAATTCAGGCACTGTTTTGGGAGTCATACAGAGATTGATCCATACATCTGGACTTAGACAGTTAATATCCCAGAGCAAACTGCTGGAACACCCATTTTCGTATCTTCACGTCTGCTTTAACAGTAGCTGAAATTCTAATAACATTAAGCAAACAGACAGTAGAACTCAACATTGAAGGAAATTGTATCTAGCCCTACATTCCTGTCTATATCTAGCCATGCAAATCAGAGGCCCTATTTCCTACCTATCTTTAAACTTTTGATCAAAGTTGTTTTCTTCTGTGTTTTTTACATATTTATTTATGTCTATATGTTCATATGCTTTGCACTCTCTGGTACCATGGTCCACATTCAATGACATTCAGAAGAATAACTAAGCAAGTAGAAAAATACAACAGAGCAGTCATTGTGAAACTTATGCTTCGAAAAACACTGAAGCTGTATCAGCATTCCAAGTACAGGTCTTTGACAATTCTGGCGTAGGATTTGACTGTAGTACCAACAGGTAATTATTTAAAAACTATGTTGCAATATAAGCTGGACTTGTTTATCTCTCATTTATCCTTAAGACATTGAAAATTACAAAATTCAATAGATCAAATGTAATATTCACCTTAAATGTTAGTTGGATTGCTGGCATTTAACCAATAGTGCATTTAAATTGTTTAAAAAAAAGATGCAAGTGAAACAATCTCTGTCTCCTTAAAGGAAGTAATTTGAGCTGATTATACAGAGTGCAAAGATGCATTAATACATCACTGGATGTGAAATGTGTACAATGTATCACATAATTCTTTATTTAGAGTTTATTAAACAAACACTGACCTTCAGTCTTATCATACACAAAACTGTATCCTCATAGTTCGATAAAGTCGGTTGTCAAAGTAAATATTTACAGCAGCTAGTAAAATAAAATCAGGTTATTTTCACTAATGGTCTACAGTGATCATTTATTTTTGAGCAGCTATATTCTTGCTGTCAAGCTGAAGCCCTCTTTGGCATTAGACATCCCATCCAACACGAGTCCCTGAAGGCAAGCTACTGATTAGCTATTAAAATTGAATTTTCCAGGACAAGACTACCAGAACCTTTAATAACTTCACTTACAACAGCTCAGCTTTTCTGACTGATTGAGAAAGCAACCAGCAAACTTGGCCTGACACTATACTGCTGGATGTGAAAGAATACTGCTCTGCTGGCCCGAAAGAGAATTGTGTTCAGTTATAATCCATCATCAGTACAAACAACAGTGTCAAATAACCAAAGAATCTGTAGTTTTTTCTCACAGGAAAAAAAAAAAGACAAATAAAGCAATTATCTATCACTGAGTATCATTGTGGTTCCTTTTTTTGGCAGGATGACCTCACACAACAAAAACACGAGTGATAATTTTTGTGTCAAGTAAGGCTATTTATGTATTTCTAGTATAATACAATATTTCCTTTCACTCAAAACTTTCTCTCTTGTTCAAAACATACTTTTAAAAATGTCTCAGTGTTCCAGTTGAATAGAATAAGATTTCTGTACAAAGACTCCTCCATTGCAAAGCAGTGAAAATAGTGGTTCACAATGAGGTTTGTATGTGTAGTTATTGCTGCTCTAAGTATTATATCAGTTGTTTGTTTTTCCCCAGTTTGTTCCACCTGCTCTGTCATCCCTCAAACAGTTCAGTAGTGGACAGTGGATACTAGTTACACAGGCAGTCTCTTAATTTTCTTATAGCACAAGGCATTCATGGCAACTTTTTTTAAAGAACCTGAACATCAAGTACTAAGTTTTTACTTCTTATTTTATATTGTGAACCAGTCTTTTTAGTAGGATTTCTGCTATTCAGGAATAACGATAAAGACTATTTTTAAGCTTCAATCAAAGCAGTTCTGGAGAGATAGCAACATATCTGTCTTTTCTATTAATTAGAATATTTAGCAAAACATGCTTAGAGATCATATACTAAGGGTAGTATTTTGGTCATTAAATTCAGAATCTGTGCAATTAAACATATCCAATGAAGTATTGTAACAAAAGAATGTACATGCATGTGTGTGTGTGTGTGTGTGAGACACCTTCTCCTTCATCAAATTATAACTATCCTTATCAAATTGTAACTATGCTCTCAGGTATCCACATAATGAGACACCATCTCCAGCAATGTAAGATGTCCCTAAAGACAAAAAAAAGAAAGGTGGAAGTTGAAGAAGCATTCCTTATTCATGACACATTTAGAAAGGATTTCTGCTTTCAGTCATAATATTTTTCTTACATATTTTAATCACTAACATTAAAAAAATAAAAAACTTAATCAATTCCAAACTAAGAGAAGGACCGTTCACACAGTCCCTAGTTTGCCACTGAAACAGTGAAGTTGGCCGGAGACAGTCAATGTGCTTGAAAATCACACCCAATGATATTCTGATGATCTTTAGTGTAAACAGGAAGGTAGCACTTTAAATCAGATTGAATCTACAGTCACTCTGCATTTATCAGTGAGTGTATTCCAGATTGTGTAACAGTGTGCCCAACGCATAGCAAATTCCAGTAATGCTGGCTTCTGGGACAGCACTTTAAAAGGTATCAGGCAGTAACTCACATGAAATACAGTTCAAAACAGAGGTGATAAAACAACTGAGGATACATATCCTCTTAGGAGACCTAAATACCGTCATGACATATCCATAGATCCACTCCAAAATATAGAGCTCAGCTTTGTTACTGTATTCATGGACACACCAGATAACTTTTTTAGCTACTATAACAACAGTTTACCTAGATACCATATTGTTATTCCAAAGAATTTTGCAAGACAATTAAAATGGCACAGCAACCATAATGCAAGGTATTGTGGTTCTTTTAGTAAAGTGGCATTTTGTCATGACCAAGGCAAAGAAAATTGTTTGTAATTACAATAATAACTTCCATGAGAAGGTATCTTTTTATTTTCAACATATGACAGCAATACATTGTAGTCTACTATTAATGACTATTCTCAAATTTTTAATTTTCTTTTATTTCATTCCTAAGGTCTGGTCCAAGCCATGTATTTTTTTTTAAACAGGGTGTTACTCAAAACATGTATATCTTCTAAGCAAAGTAGCTGAGAAAAATATTAAAAATAAATAAATAAATCACAACTCTTTGGCATAGTTGTAATTCACTAGTACGCTGGAATTGCAAATTGACATTTTCAATTCTATTTGCTCCATTCAGTGGTTTAATAAAGAACGTTCTAGATTGCACCAAGTATACAGTAATGGAATAAAATACATAGCAACATGACAAAGTCATCTGATTTATAATAAAATCTATTATTTTCTCCAATATCATGCAGATCTGTAAGGGGAAAAAAGCTAGTTCTCTTTCTCACCACTGCTTTTCTACAAAAAGTCTCTAATTTTTGATAAAAAGAGAAAAAAAAAAAAAAGAATAACAGTATACTAGTAAGTAACCAGTACTATCTTGGGCTTGTGTTGTTGCCTTCTCTCACAGGATACCAATTTGTCACCAGCCTTGAGCCCTGCCAAGAAATGAAAAAATGCATAGTAATTACCCAGAGCAAAGCTAAATCTGTGACAGTGTGTATCCACGAAAAAACTTACAGCTCTAGCTGTACAAAGGATCTTAGAAAGTTCTCAACACAGAGTAAAAAAAAATTGAGTTGAATCCACTCTATATTTCAGTGAGTACTTGGGAGTAGAAATTATTTTATTTGTCTTTATTTTGAAGTTATCGGTTTATTACCCAAGAGAAGTTTATGCAGCTTATAGATAATTCTACTTTAATAATGATCTCGTCTTTTTTTCCTTTATCTCTGCCTTGTCTCTGTCTCTATGTCATAACTTCCTTCTCTGAAGGTAAAAATACTAAATACATTATGTTCTTACAACATAATTTACATATGTTTTGTGTTATTGGTATTACTTCTTTATTTGGATTACCCAGCTCTTTGTTATCCTGGATAATCAGGAGTGGTCTTTGTGTCTTGTGGTTATTCGGATTCCGGTTATTAGAAGTCAAAGTGCTATTTGAGTGACAAGCTCTAGCTGTACAAAGGATCTTAGAAAGTTCTCAACACAGAGTAAAAAAAAATTGAGCTGAATCCACTCTATAAGACTGTGCTCCCAGAAACACCAGTCACTTTTGACAATGGACTCATTTCATTAAATACACTATTAATTTGTCCTCCTTTGCAGAACTGTACATAGGTATTGATTGCCCTGTGTTAGGGATTTCTTCATGAAGAAGTGAGTTGGCAATGAGAGAGCTACAAACCCAGCCCTGCTGTGGGTCCCTCCTCTTTTTATTTTCTCCTGACTGGCCTCCTTCCAGAAAGGGAACATTATTTGGCTGCCTTATGAAAGACTTTCTTACTTAGCCGGACCTGCTCTTGCACTGTTCTCTGACATTATGTAAAGCTCAGCTGTACTATCAGACACTTGGATCTCTTTTACTTCATTTGCACTTGCTGTCAGCCACTCTTTCTTGCCATATATGGAGCCTAGCCCAAAACAAATCACTGCTCATGTTTTGGATTCAGTGCCCTGACCAGTGTGGTTTCCAGCTCTCTTCATTTTTGACCTAACGCCAAGTGCACCAGACTTACTACAAACTCCTGAAAATTGGGGTTTGCAATGGAAGTGCTGACACAGCCCTAAATATTTGCATGAACAGCACAACCATAATTATGCAAGGGCAGATGGGCAAGAAAAACACATGATTGTTGAACACAGAAAAAAGCTGCTGTCATTAATCATCTCATACGTTTGAGAAAATTACCGTGGAAAAGGAAAGGTTAAAATGCAGAAATATTGAAAGAAGGTGAACAGAAGACCACAGTTCATCGCAGTGTTCCCTATTATAGTGTTCACAGCTAATGCAGAGATTAAATTTCTCTGAATAAGGACTGTGCTGAGTAGAATTGTTGTTTCCTGAGAGTTCAATATTAAGTATTGTAGCAAAACAAAACAGAAGAAATTTGAGCCAAACTCTGAGAGAAGCTGATATGGATACTCTTGCTTCAGGTATTTTTTTCTAGACTGCAGCATGGTTTCTAACTTTACACTGGCTTTCAACAAGCCATTATTTTGTTAGAATTAGACTAGTCACTCCCTGTGACTAGTCATTTCAACCTGTTAGAAAGAGTAGGAAATATGTAGATAGACCGACAGGTAGGTAGACGGATGTGTGTGCGTGCATTTATGTGCACACAGACAAACACACAAGCACATTTCTTTAGTTGTTTGGATATTTGTGTATGTAGATTCAGTGACACATACACAAACTTAGTGTAAGAAGATTTACAGTGGCCTCTAAACATATTTAAAAGGTCATGTTTTTAGCAGTGCCTAAAAAGATTCCCTCTCCCAAAACCTGAAGTTTGTTAGCCCATGTGTTTTTATACTACAGGTTTGGTGCACAAAGCTACCATGAATCACTTTGCCCTTGCTAAATCAAAAGGCCTGAAAAATAGAAGAAAGAGGCAGGAAAAGAACTTTTTGAAAAAATATTGAGTCAGTCTTTAAACAGTGGGAATTGAAATCCTGATTTCCTTCCTTTTTTCTCAATAATTTGTGTTTTAAGTATCATAGAATTATAGAATCATTATGGTTGGAAGAGACCTCAAAGATCATCAAGTCCAATCATATACCCGATGCCACCATGCCCGCTAAACCCACTAAACCATGTTTTAAAGCGCCACATCTAGCAATAGGACAAGATAAAACGTCTCAAGTTGTGCCAGGGGAGGTTCAGGTTGGATATTAGGAAGAAATTCTTCGCTGTAAGAGTTGTTAAGCATTGGAACGGGCTCCCCAGGGAGCTGGTGGAGTCACCATCCCTGGAGGTGTTCAAAAAATGTTTAGATGTGGCACTTCAATTTCTTATGGTCCCATAGTCACAGGGGAGCCTGGAGAGGTCTGGAATATTAAATAAAATCGGCAGGCAGAAGGAATGACTCCACAATTAATAGACTGCAAAATCATTAAATAGTTGGTAACTTGACTGTAGAACGAAAAGTACCAGCTGCTGCATGTGAAACTAAAAGAATCAGAGAAAGACATGGAGAGTAGAAGCAGAAGTTCAAGACATTTACCTGACAAAGAATCCCTTGACTGCTGTCAGTGTGTTGCTGTGTCTCAAATCGAGAGACTTCATAATTATCACTTACTTTAGATCTTTTGCAAGAAAAAATATCTCTGATGGTGCTGTGCTGCACAAATTGCGAGGACGAATCTATGTTGTTGCCACGCACTGAAAAAGATAGAAGAAAATGCAAGAAAACAGAATAGGCCTCATTTCTTTCAAGCAGTCTCACTGCACAGCAATGTAAAAATTTGTACGTGAAAGCAGCAGGCTTTGGCTTGCTGGAGGACTAAACTGTGGATGTGGAAATGAATTGTACATATAGCATAATACTTTGACAGTGTTGCTTCTGTAATTCTAGCTCCATTGTCTCTAGGAAGATAATTTTGCTTTACCCATGCATGTATGGCCTACGGTCTCAATGGTCCATCCAAAGATACTACATCAAAAGTTGTCTTTTACGCAAAAGCTAAATAAATACAGAGGTCTCTTGCTGGATGGTTAACTCTCAGCTCAGTAAAATAAAGGCAAAAATGAAAATTAGGTTGGCATAGAGTTTCAGCTTTTTATTGAAAGTGTCAGCTAAAGGACTGGAAAGTGCTTAACCAGCTTATTTAGAATTCTAGATAAGATTCAAGAGGGGAGGGAAAAGACTGATTTGGGCTGGAGATCCATGCCTGGGCTGCCACTTTTGTCTCAGGGGGCTGTCACGGTCCACTAAGTAATGGACT